>NC_092087.1:18592005-18642005 GCF_045679555.1 Salvelinus alpinus | reverse complement strand
TGAGATGTAGAAACATCATGAAGACCAGCAGACTGAGATGTAGAAACACCATGAAGACCAGTAGACTGAGATGTAGAAACATCATGAAGACCAGGAGACTGAGATGTAGAAATACCATGAAGACCAACAGACTGAGATGTAGAAACATCATGAAGACCAGCAGACTGAGATGTAGAAACATCATGAAGACCAACAGACTGAGATGTAGAAACATCATGAAGACCAGGAGACTGAGATGTAGAAACATCATGAAGACCAGGAGACTGAGATGTAGAAACATCATGAAGACCAGGAGACTGAGATGTAGAAATACCATGAAGACCAGGAGACTGAGATGTAGAAATACCATGAAGACCAACAGACTGAGATGTAGAAATACCATGAAGACCAGCAGACTGAGATGTAGAAACACCATGAAGACCAGGAGACTGAGATGTAGAAACACCATGAAGACCAACAGACTGAGATGTAGAAACACCATGAAGACCAGCAGACTGAGATGTAGAAACATCATGAAGACCAGGAGACTGAGATGTAGAAACACCATGAAGACCAGGAGACTGAGATGTAGAAACATCATGAAGACCAGGAGACTGAGATGTAGAAACACCATGAAGACCAGGAGACTGAGATGTAGAAACACCATGAAGACCAGCAGAGTGAGATGTAGAAACATCATGAAGACCAGGAGACTGAGATGTAGAAACACCATGAAGACCAGGAGACTGAGATGTAGAAACATCATGAAGACCAACAGACTGAGATGTAGAAACATCATGAAGACCAGCAGACTGAGATGTAGAAACATCATGAAGACCAGGAGACTGAGATGTAGAAACACCATGAAGACCAGGAGACTGAGATGTAGAAACATCATGAAGACCAGCAGACTGAGATGTAGAAACATCATGAAGACCAGCAGACTGAGATGTAGAAATACCATGAAGACCAGGAGACTGAGATGTAGAAACATCATGAAGACCAGCAGACTGAGATGTAGAAACACCATGAAGACCAGTAGACTGAGATGTAGAAACATCATGAAGACCAGGAGACTGAGATGTAGAAATACCATGAAGACCAACAGACTGAGATGTAGAAACATCATGAAGACCAACAGACTGAGATGTAGAAACATCATGAAGACCAGCAGACTGAGATGTAGAAACATCATGAAGACCAACAGACTGAGATGTAGAAACATCATGAAGACCAGGAGACTGAGATGTAGAAACATCATGAAGACCAGGAGACTGAGATGTAGAAACATCATGAAGACCAGGAGACTGAGATGTAGAAATACCATGAAGACCAGGAGACTGAGATGTAGAAATACCATGAAGACCAACAGACTGAGATGTAGAAACATCATGAAGACCAGCAGACTGAGATGTAGAAACATCATGAAGACCAGGAGACTGAGATGTAGAAACATCATGAAGACCAGGAGACTGAGATGTAGAAATACCATGAAGAGTTACACTGCAACACACATAACCAAGACATGTTCTAACCATCAAGGTTGTCCTGTGAGGAGAGGACACCTGTCCCTGGCCTTTTCTCCAAGCCCCTGGCAGGCTAACAACAGATACGTTAGTTAAGGCTCTTTCTGGAAAAGCGGCTCCCAGCTCACAGAACAGTCCATGTTTTCTCTGACTTGTGTGTGTGTGTTTCACTCACCAGAGTGAAAGGTGGTTATGTATTGTACCACTGTGAGATCATACTATTGTCCTCACAACTCTCATGGAAAAGAATGAATAAGAGAGTGGAGGTTTTTTCCAACGTAGGCCAGGGGGAGAATATCCCCATTCATCACACACACAAAGAAGAGAAGGGAGAGAGACAGGAAGTGAACGGGATCGGCTCACTGCTGGGACGACAGGAGGGAGGGTCGTACCAAAGCAACTCCAGGAAGAGGGGTAGGGTTCTTGCAGGAGAGAGGAAAGAACAGCAGCTGTTTCTACAGCTGACCACAGCTGCTGCTGCAGCAACGCCTCTATTTGACCTCTATTGCAAAAAAAATATGAAATATTTCACTATTTCAACACTGTTTCCAGTCAGATAGTGTTTTTCGCCTTCTATCATATGGACTTTACCACATGGGCAGCCCGTGGACTACCGGGTTCCCTGTGCTGTTGATTTTGTGTGTGTGTGTGTGTGTGTGTGTGTGTGTGTGTGTGTGTGTGTGTGTGTGTGTGTGTGTGTGTGTGTGTGTGTGTGTGTGTGCGTGCGTGTGTGACAGGGTGGTCGTTTGGAGCCTCAGGTCTCAGGTTAAGTTCTCTAACAAGATTCTTCAGCAGGGTGGAATCTATTAGCTCCAGACATGAAAGAGGGAGGAGGGAGTGAGAGGAGAGAGAGAGGAGAGAGAGAGAGAGAGAGAGAGAGAGAGAGAGAGAGAGAGAGAGAGAGAGAGAGGAGAGAGAGGGGGGCAGAGAGAGGGAGAAGAGAGAGGGAGGGCAGAGGGAGAGAGGGAGGAGAGAGAGGGAGGGCAGAGAGAGAGAGAGGAGATAGGGAGAGAAAGAAATACACAATAATGAAGCTATAAAATAGAGAGTACCAGTACCAGATCGTTGTGCATGGGTATGAGGTAATAGAGAGAGAGGGAGAGAGAGAGAGAGAGAGAGAGGAGAGAGAGAGGGGAGAGAGAGAGGAGAGAGAGAGGGAGAGAGAGAGAGAGAGAGTGAGGAGAGAGGAGAGAGGAGAGAGAGAGGGGAGAGAGAGAGGGGAGAGAAAGAGGGGAGAGAGAGAGAGAGGAGAGAGGAGAGAGAGAGGGGAGAGAGAGAGAGAGGGGAGAGAGAGAGGGAGGAGAGTGAGGAAAGAGGAGAGAGAGAGGGGAGAGAGTGGTGTTTCAGTGGTGTCTCAGTAGTGTTTCAGTAATGTTTCAGTGGTGTTTCAGTAGTGTTTCAGTAGTGTTTCAGTGGTGTTTCAGTGGTGTTTCAGTAGTGTTTCAGTAGTGTTTCAGTGGTGTTTCAGTAGTGTTTCAGTAGTGTTGCAGTGGTGTTTCAGTGGTGTTTCAGTAGTGTTTCAGTAGTGTTGCAGTGGTGTTTCAGTGGTGTTTCAGTAGTGTTTCAGTAGTGTTTCAGTAGTGTTGCAGTGGTGTTTCAGTAGTGTTTCAGTAGTGTTTCAGTGGTGTTTCAATAGTGTTTCAGTGGTGTTTCAGTAGTGTTGCAGTGGTGTTTCAATAGTGTTTCAGTAGTGTTTCAGTGGTGTTTCAGTGGTGTTTCAGTAGTGTTTCAGTGGTGTTTCAGTAGTGTTTCAGTGGTTTTTCAGTAGTGTTTCAGTGGTGTTTCAGTAGTGTTTCAGTAGTGTTGCGGTGGTGTTTCAGTGGTGTTTTAGTAGTGTTTCAGTAGTGTTGCAGTGGTGTTTCAGTGGTGTTTCAGTAGTGTTTCAATAGTGTTGCAGTAGTGTTGCAGTGGTGTTTCAGTGGTGTTTCAGTAGTGTTTCAGTGGTGTTTCAGTAGTGTTGCAGTGGTGTTTCAGTAGTGTTGCAGTGGTGTTTCAGTAGTGTTTCAGTGGTGTTTCAGTGGTGTCTCAGTAGTGTTTCAGTGGTGTCTCAGTAGTGTTTCAGTGGTGTTTCAGTAGTGTTTCAGTGGTGTTTCAGTGGTGTTTCAGTAGTGTTGCAGTGGTGTTTCAGTGGTGTTTCAGTAGTGTTTCAGTGGTGTTTCAGTGGTGTTTCAGTGGTGTTTCAGTAGTGTTGCAGTGGTGTTTCAGTGGTGTTGCAATGGTGTTTCAGTGGTGTTTCAGTAGTGTTGCAGTGGTGTTTCAGTAGTGTTGCAGTAGTGTTTCAGTAGTGTTTCAGTGCTGTTTCAGTAGTGTTGCAGTGGTGTTTCAGTAGTGTTTCAGTGGTGTTTCAGTGGTGTTTCAGTAGTGTTGCAGTGGTGTTTCAGTGGTGTTTCAGTGGTGTTTCAGTAGTGTTTCAGTGGTGTTTCAGTAGTGTTTCAGTAGTGTTTCAGTAGTGTTGCAGTGGTGTTTCAGTAGTGTTTCAGTGGTGTTTCAGTGGTGTTTCAGTGGTGTTTCAGTAGTGTTTCAGTAGTGTTGCAGTGGTGTTTCAGTAGTGTTTCAGTGGTGTTTCAGTGGTGTTTCAGTAGTGTTTCAGTAGTGTTTCAGTGGTGTTTCAGTAGTGTTGCAGTGGTGTTTCAGTGGTGTTTCAGTAGTGTTTCAGTGGTGTTTCAGTAGTGTTGCAGTGGTGTTTCAGTAGTGTTTCAGTGGTGTTTCAGTAGTGTTTCAGTAGTGTTTCAGTGGTGTTTCAGTGGTGTTTCAGTAGTGTTTCAGTGGTGTTTCAGTAGTGTTTCAGTGGTGTTTCAGTAGTGTTTCAGTGGTGTTTCAGTAGTGTTTCAGTGGTGTTTCAGTAGTGTTTCAGTGGTGTTTCAGTGGTGTTTCAGTGGTGTTTCAGTGGTGTTTCAGTAGTGTTTCAGTAGTGTTTCAGTAGTGTTTCAGTGGAGTTTCAGTGGTGTTTCAGTAGTGTTTCAGTGGTGTTTCAGTAGTGTTTCAGTAGTGTTTCAGTGGTGTTTCAGTAGTGTTTCAGTGGTGTTTCAGTAGTGTTTCAGTGGTGTTTCAGTAGTGTTTCAGTGGTGTTTCAGTAGTGTTTCAGTAGTGTTTCAGTAGTGTTTCAGTGGTGTTTCAGTAGTGTTTCAGTGGTGTTTCAGTAGTGTTTCAGTGGTGTTTCAGTAGTGTTTCAGTAGTGTTTCAGTAGTGTTTCAGTGGTGTTTCAGTGGTGTTTCAGTAGTGTTGCAGTGGTGTTTCAGTAGTGTTTCAGTGGTGTTTCAGTAGTGTTTCAGTAGTGTTTCAGTGGTGTTTCAGTAGTGTTTCAGTAGTGTTTCAGTGGTGTTTCAGTAGTGTTTCAGTAGTGTTTCAGTAGTGTTTCAGTGGTGTTTCAGTAGTGTTTCAGTGGTGTTTCAGTAGTGTTTCAGTGGTGTTTCAGTAGTGTTTCAGTAGTGTTTCAGTGGAGTTTCAGTGGTGTTTCAGTAGTGTTTCAGTGGTGTTTCAGTAGTGTTTCAGTAGTGTTTCAGTGGTGTTTCAGTAGTGTTTCAGTAGTGTTTCAGTAGTGTTTCAGTGGTGTTTCAGTAGTGTTTCAGTGGTGTTTCAGTAGTGTTTCAGTGGTGTTTCAGTAGTGTTTCAGTAGTGTTTCAGTAGTGTTTCAGTGGTGTTTCAGTGGTGTTTCAGTAGTGTTTCAGTAGTGTTTCAGTAGTGTTTCAGTGGTGTTTCAGTGGTGTTTCAGTGGTGTTTCAGTAGTGTTGCAGTGGTGTTTCAGTAGTGTTTCAGTGGTGTTTCAGTAGTGTTTCAGTGGTGTTTCAGTGGTGTTTCAGTAGTGTTTCAGTAGTGTTTCAGTAGTGTTTCAGTAGTGTTTCAGTGGTTTTTCAGTAGTGTTTCAGTAGTGTTTCAGTAGTGTTTCAGTGGTGTTTCAGTAGTATTTCAGTAGTGTTTCAGTAGTGTTTCAGTAGTGTTTCAGTAGTGTTTCAGTACTGTTAAGTGTTGGAGGGGAAACTATTGGAGGAAGAGAAACCTTCCAGCTGTTGACTTTTCCTCTTAATGGGCTCATATGAGTTGAGGAAAAGTGACCCATTCTGATGAGGCAAGTTTACGAGTTTACAGAGATGGAAAACCAATTTATCGCCAAACCACAGTGTGTGTGTGTGTGTGTGTGTGTGTGTGTGTACAGAGTTCACAGATGTCACACCCCACATACAGCCTTCATCAGTCTGCTTTTCACTGCTTTCAGACCTCTCAATCACTCTAAAGAAGCAGCTGTGTTTTACAAAGATTGGCGCAGAGAGAGAGGGATGAAAGGGCCATGTACCCACTAAATCAAAAGAGAGGGGGGGTGGATGAGTACTAATCTCTGCAGTAACAGTGAACAGGGGCCATTAGAGGAGCTGCCAACACACACACCCGGGGAGGAAGAGACCTATCACAGCCTCTCCCTCTGATCCTTCCGTCATCACCACTGTTACCTTGGTAACACCCAATGGTGTGTGAGAAGAGAGCCAGATTAGTGTGTGTACGGTGTGTGTGTGTGTGTGTGTGTGTGTATATGCAATGTGTGTCAATGTGCAATGTGTGTGTGTATTTGCAGTGTGTTCGTGTGTGTGCGGTGTGTGTGGTATGTGTGTCAGTACCAGACTGAGACGTTAGGAAATCATCCTGTGTTCAGTCACCAGCTCAGCGTGGTGCCTCTTTAGGGACAGTCATAGTAAGTAAGACTGACGTTATCAAGGCGGGAGGAGATTAAAATAGACTACTGTAGGGGAATATTAAATAGAACAGAATGGTTCATGTATACTTCTCTCCTTTACTTACCAGTTGATGTATTCACTGTAGAGACAGCAGGGAGGTCAGGACAGAGCAGAGTGACTCAGAGCTGACTGGACCACAGAACCAGACACAGATCAGCAGAGGATACATAACTGCATCCCTCCACCCATCTGTCTCTCTCACTCTCTCTCACTCCTACTCTCTCTGTCGATCTCTCTCACACTCTCACTCTCTCTGTCGATCTCTCTCACACTCTCACTCTCTCTGTCGATCTCTCTCTCACACTCTCACTCTCTCTCATACTCTCACTCTCTCTGTCGATCTCTCTCTCACACTCTCACTCTCTCTCATACTCTCACTCTTTCTGTCGATCTCTTTCTCTCACACTCTCACTCTCTTTGTTGATCTCTCTTTCTCTCACTCAAGATAGGTTTGTTCCAATGGCGGTTGGTTCATGCCAAATTTAGTCCTAAATTGTTGCCCCTGACATAAATGTGTGTGTGTGTGTGTGGGGGGGGGGGGGGGGGGATGAGTTGGGAAGGGTTGGATAAGCTACCCAGCAGGGGTGAATTCCGCTGCACCCTGTTGTTCAGGAAGTCAGTTAACTATTTCCTTTCCGCACAACTCAGACTGAGCTAACAGCTATACACTAGTCAGCCCGTATCCACCCACAGCTATACCCCAGTCAGGCCTTATCCACCCACAGCTGTACCCCAGTCAGCCCGTATCCACCCACAGCTATATCCCAGACAGCCAATATCCACCCACTGCTGTACCCCAGTCAGGCCTTATCCACCCACAGCTATACCCCAGTCAGGCCGTATCCACCCACAGCTATACCCCAGTCAGGCCGTATCCACCCACAGCTATACCCCAGTCAGCCCTTATCCACCCACAGCTATACACTAGTCAGGCCTTATCCACCCACAGCTGTACCCCAGTCAGCCCATATCCACCCACAGCTGTACCCCAGTCAGCCCTTATCCACCCACAGCTATACCCCAGTCAGCCCTTATCGACCCACAGCTATACCCCAGTCAGCCCTTATCCACCCACAGCTATTCCCCAGTCAGCCCTTATCCACCCACAGCTATACCCCAGTCAGCCCTTATCCACCCACAGCTATACACTAGTCAGGCCTTATCCACCCACAGCTGTACCCCAGTCAGCCCGTATCCACCCACAGCTATACCCCAGTCAGCCCTTATCCACCCACAGCTATACCCCAGTCAGCCCTTATCCACCCACAGCTATACCCCAATCAGCCCTTATCCACCCACAGCTGTACCCCAGTCAGCCCTTATCCACCCACAGCTATACCCCAGTCAGCCCTTATCCACCCACAGCTATTCCCCAGTCAGCCCTTATCCACCCACAGCTATACCCCAGTCAGCCCTTATCCACCCACAGCTATACACTAGTCAGGCCTTATCCACCCACAGCTGTACCCCAGTCAGCCCGTATCCACCCACAGCTATACCCCAGTCAGCCCTTATCCACCCACAGCTATACCCCAGTCAGCCCTTATCCACCCACAGCTATACCCCAATCAGCCCTTATCCACCCACAGCTGTACACCAGTCAGCCCTTATCCACCCACAGCTATACCCCAGTCAGCCCTTATCCACCCACAGCTTTATCCTAGTCAGCCCTTATCGACCCACAGCTATACCCCAGTCAGCCCTTATCCACCCACAGCTATTCCCCAGTCAGCCCTTATCCACCCACAGCTATTCCCCAGTCAGCCCTTATCCACCCACAGCTATTCCCCAGTCAGCCCTTATCCACCCACAGCTATTCCCCAGTCAGCCCTTATCCACCCACAGCTATACCCCAGTCAGGCCGTATCCACCCACAGCTATACCCCAGTCAGGCCGTATCCACCCACAGCTATACCCCAGTCAGCCCTTATCCACCCACAGCTATACCCCAGTCAGCCCTTATCCACCCACAGCTGTACCCCAGTCAGCCCTTATCCACCCACAGCTGTACCCCAGTCAGCCCCTATCCACCCACAGCTGTACCCCAGTCAGCCCGTATCCACCCACAGCTATACCCCAGTCAGCCCTTATCCACCCACAGCTATACCCCAGTCAGCCCTTATCCACCCACAGATGTACCCCAGTCAGCCCTTATCCACCCACAGCTATACCCCAGTCAGGCCGTATCCACCCACAGCTATACCCCAGTCAGGCCGTATCCACCCACAGCTATACCCCAGTCAGCCCTTATCCACCCACAGCTATACACTAGTCAGGCCTTATCCACCCACAGCTGTACCCCAGTCAGCCCTTATCCACCCACAGCTATACCCCAGTCAGCCCTTATCGACCCACAGCTATACCCCAGTCAGCCCTTATCCACCCACAGCTATTCCCCAGTCAGCCCTTATCCACCCACAGCTATACCCCAGTCAGCCCTTATCCACCCACAGCTATACACTAGTCAGGCCTTATCCACCCACAGCTATACCCCAGTCAGCCCTTATCCACCCACAGCTATTCCCCAGTCAGCCCTTATCCACCCACAGCTGTACACCAGTCAGCCCTTATCCACCCACAGCTATACCCCAATCAGCCCTTATCCACCCACAGCTGTACCCCAGTCAGCCCTTATCCACCCACAGCTATACCCCAGTCAGCCCTTATCCACCCACAGCTATTCCCCAGTCAGCCCTTATCCACCCACAGCTATACCCCAGTCAGCCCTTATCCACCCACAGCTATACACTAGTCAGGCCTTATCCACCCACAGCTGTACCCCAGTCAGCCCGTATCCACCCACAGC
Organism: Salvelinus alpinus; assembly: GCF_045679555.1. Classification (NCBI taxonomy): domain Eukaryota; kingdom Metazoa; phylum Chordata; class Actinopteri; order Salmoniformes; family Salmonidae; genus Salvelinus; species Salvelinus alpinus. The sequence goes on along the minus strand of NC_092087.1, from coordinate 18,632,967 downwards.
TATACCCCAGTCAGCCCTTATCCACCCACAGCTATACCCCAGTCAGCCCTTATCCACCCACAGCTATACCCCAATCAGCCCTTATCCACCCACAGCTGTACACCAGTCAGCCCTTATCCACCCACAGCTATACCCCAGTCAGCCCTTATCCACCCACAGCTTTATCCTAGTCAGCCCTTATCGACCCACAGCTATACCCCAGTCAGCCCTTATCCACCCACAGCTATTCCCCAGTCAGCCCTTATCCACCCACAGCTATTCCCCAGTCAGCCCTTATCCACCCACAGCTATTCTCCAGTCAGCCCTTATCCACCCACAGCTATTCCCCAGTCAGCCCTTATCCACCCACAGCTATACCCCAGTCAGGCCGTATCCACCCACAGCTATACCCCAGTCAGGCCGTATCCACCCACAGCTATACCCCAGTCAGCCCTTATCCACCCACAGCTATACCCCAGTCAGCCCTTATCCACCCACAGATGTACCCCAGTCAGCCCTTATCCACCCACAGCTATACCCCAGTCAGCCCGTATCCACCCACAGCTGTACATCAGTCAGCCCTTATCCACCCACAGCTATACCCTAGTCAGCCCGTGTCCACCCACAGCTATACCCCAGTCAGCCCTTATCCACCCACAGCTATATCCTAGTCAGCCCTTATCCACCCACAGCTATATCCCAGTCAGACCTTATCCACCCACAGCTATACCCCAGTCAGCCCTTATCCACCCACAGCTGTACACCAGTCAGCCCTTATCCACCCACAGCTATACCCCAGTCAGCCCTTATCCACCCACAGCTATTCCCCAGTCAGCCCTTATCCACCCACAGCTGTACACCAGTCAGCCCTTATCCACCCACAGCTATACCCCAGTCAGCCCTTATCCAACCACAGCTATTCCCCAGTCAGCCCGTATCCACCCACAGCTTTATCCTAGTCAGCCCTTATCGACCCACAGCTGTACCCCAGTCAGCCCTTATCCACCCACAGCTAATACCCAGTCAGCCCTTATCCACCCACAGTTATACACTAGTCAGCCCTTATCCACCCAGTTATACACTAGTCAACCCGTGTCCACCCACAGCTAATACCCAGTCAGCCCGTGTCCACCCACAGCTAACACCCAGTCAGCCCGTGTCCACCCACAGCTATACACTAGTCAGCCCGTGTCCACCCACAGCTATACCCCAGTCAGCCCTTATCCACCCGCAGTGCTCCCAGACAGCCTTGTGTCCTAACACACACACAGTCCCCCCCTTAGGCACTCCTCTCCGTCCCTTTGCAGTGATATTCACGCATCTGCCAGCGGTCAGTATGACTTAGAGTCTGGCTCCCGCTCCGCTAGACTGTCACATTAACCATTTAACAATCAGGACTTCATCAGGTCATTAGCTGTAGCTGTGTTTACAAGGTCGGCTGAGGTGGTGCTACTGCACTCCTCTAGGACTACATCAGTGGTCAAACTGCCTCTTCAACACACCCTGGATCTATATAGGCTACTTCCTTAGCCGCCACATACTAGCCCCTGGAGGACTAGATGAGAGGGGGTAGAGGAGAGGGGGTAGAGGAGAGAGGGTAGAGGAGGGGGGGTAGAGGAGGGGGGTAGAGGAGAGGGGGTAGAGGAGAGAGGGTAGAGGAGGGGGGGTAGAGGAGAGAGGGTAGAGGAGGGGGGGTAGAGGAGAGAGGGTAGAGGAGGGGGTAGAGGAGGGGGGTAGAGGAGAGAGGGTAGAGGAGGGGGGGTAGAGGACAGAGGGTAGAGGAGAAAGGGTAGAGGAGAGAGGGTAGAGGAGGGGGGGTAGAGGAGAGAGGGTAGAGGAGGGGGTAGAGGAGAGAGGGTAGAGGAGGGGGGGTAGAGGAGAGAGGGTAGAGGAGGGGGGGTAGAGGAGAGAGGGTAGAGAAGGGGGGTAGAGGAGAGAGGGTAGAGGAGGGGGGGTAGAGGAGGGGGGTAGAGGAGAGAGGGTAGAGGAGGGGGGTAGAGGAGGGGGTAGAGGAGGGGGGTAGAGGAGAGAGGGTGGAGGAGAAAGGGTAGAGGACAGAGGAGAGAGGGTAGAGGGGGGTCCTGCCAGGTATGCATAAAGAAAAGGCCGGTTACAGCCTCCCTCCCTCCCCCTCCCTCCTTCCCTTCCCCTTCCCGCCTTCCCCTCTCTCCTTCCCTCCCCCTCCCCTAAACCCTATTGAGCCTCACGGCACTATTGGGTGTCTGTGCCCCTCTCAGATGAGCGGTTAGGTGGGGGTGAGGTGGGGGTGAGGTGACGTTGGGAGGGTGAAGTGAGGTTAGGGGGTGAGGCGACGTTGAGGGGGTGAGATGAGGTTAGGGGGTGAGGTGAGGTTAGGGGTGAGGCGTTGTTGGGGGGGTGGGGTGAGGCTAGGGGGTGAGGCGACGTTGGGGGGGTGAGGTGAGGTTAGGGGGTGAGGCGACGTTGAGGGGGTGAGATGAGGTTAGGGGGTGAGGTGAGGCTAGGGGGTGAGGCGACGTTGGGGGGGTGAGGTGAGGTTAGGGGCTGAGGTGAGGTTAGGGGGTGAGGTGAGGTTAGGGGGTGAGGCGACGTTGGGGGGGTGAGGTGAGGTTAGGGGGTGAGGTGAGGTTAGGGGGTGAGGTGAGGTTAGGGGGTGAGGTGAGGTGAGGGGTCTCAGCCCGCTTTCACAGCCTGGAAATCAATTAGGGTGAACTCTATTAACCAGCACACACACCCATAATGTGGATGGACGTGCAGAGTAGTGTGACTGCTGGTTTTGGTGGGCAGAGAAAGAGAAAGATGACTGGAGGAGACACAGTGACACAGTGACAGGAATCACCAGAGAACAATGGTTGGTAATGATGGGGACACTTATTTAACTTTTGTTTATTATCTACTTCACTTACTTTGGCAATGTTAAAATGTGTTTCCCAATAAAGCCCTTGAATTGAATTGAGAGAGAGGGAGAAACCTTCCTTCCTCGTCTCCTTGAAATAATCATTCATCACATAAGTGTTTCTTCAAGGAAGGAAGGAAGGAAGGAAGGAAGGAAGGAAGGATGTATCAACCAGGAGGTCTCCCTCTATTCTGAAACGCTACCAGGTTACAATGCCATCTGTGCCACAGTTACCGTGACTGTAAAGTGGTGTGTTTCATCAGTTGAGGGAGATATTGATATTAGCAATATTGATGGAGAGGCAATACCCCCCCCACACCCCTCCACACACACACACACACACACACACACACACACACACACACACACACACACACACACACACGTCGAAAACAGTTAGACAAACTGTGTGTGTGTGTGTTGTGTGTGTTTGTGTCTGTTGTGTGTGTGTTGTGTGTGTATGTGGGGGGGGGGTTTGTTTGTCTCGGTGTGCTCAAATGACCAATGCATAACACCCCCAGTAACCAGCTTAGCGGCCATCAGTAAATCACACTAACACAGGAAGAAGCCTGCTGTGTCTGTGTGTCTGACTGTCTGCACGAATCTATTCAAATTACAGTTTTTTTCAATTGTTAACATGCATTGGTCAAAACTGAAGTCACACTGTCAAAACTCTTCACACAGTCAGCGAAACAGAAGATTGTGTACCAAACTGTGAATCATTTTCATTGCTTTCACACAAAATGCATTCAATGACCACATCATCCGAAGTCCATGAACTCTTTTCTGATTCATACTCCACCACCTGCTAAACTATATATTTGCAGCACGTTTTCAAATGCTAACACACTGTTTCCAAAACTGTTAAAAACACATTCAAAACAGAATGATGGCAAATGTCGTGCATTTCTGCAGTAACCAGATTGAAACATACAGCAAATCTCAGCAGAATATTTAATCATTCCAAACACAGCTGAAAGCCTACCCACCTGTCCTGTTTTTAGTCTTGTTACCAAACAGACAAAAGAGGACGGCTTCGGAATGATTTAGTTTGGAAAGATGGATCAAGGTAGACAGGTTGCTGGGGAAAGAAGAGTGGCAGGGAGAGGGAGAATGTGTGGAGGACAACGGAGAGGAAGACCAAGAGCGGTGGTCTCTGATGAGATAAGGGCCACAATTATTGACCATGTTGTAAACCATGGTCTCTCTTTGAGAGAGGCCGGTTTAAGGGTGCAACCAAATCTGCAGCGTTCAACAGTTGCATCAATAGTAAGAATTATCCGTCAAAACAACAGGTGAGATGTGTAACGGCGGTCCTCCTCCTCTTCTACCGAAAAGGAGGAGTAGTGAGGGAACCAAGGCGCAGCGGGTTGTGAACACATTATATTTATTAAAGACAAGACAAAAACGAACTATACTTGATAATGATACAAAATAACAAAACGACGTATACGAAACCTGAACATAAACTTACATAACTAATACGTAACACTTACGGACAGGAAACATACTACATCGAAACGAAACGAACAACCGAAACAATCCCGTATGGTGTAAGACATAACACAGACACAGGAGACAACCACCCACAAACAAACACTGTGAACAGCCTACCTAAATATGACTCTCAATTAGAGGAACGCCAAACACCTGCCTCCAATTGAGAGCCATACCAGGCAACCCTAAACCAACATAGAAACAGATAACATAGAATGCCCACCCAAACTCACGTCCTGACCAACTAACACACAAAACTAAACAGAAAACAGGTCAGGAACGTGACAAGATGTGCATCCTTCAATGGTAATTTAACTACATATTACAGTACAATACAGTACGTTCACATTTTTACATGTACTGACAAATATATTGATTGTTTTGTGTTTTTCAGTAGGATCCAAAGGTTGCCTCCCACAGGAGGGAGAGGCAGAATATTATCAGACGGCAAGAAATTGCCAATGTTGACATGGTAATTGGCAACAATGCAATAAAACTGCGGGAAATTCGGGACAGAGTGCTGGCAGATAATATCACTTTTGGGAATGTGAATATGGTCAGCACAACGACAATTGCCAAAGTCCTAGAGAAACTGTAAAGGCTCTCGTTTGTCGAAGGAAGAGTGGACCAAAGTGCAGCGTGGAAAGTGTTCATGATACTTTTATTTCAAAAATATTCAAACAAAATAACAAACGAAAACGAAAGCACACAGTTCTGTCAGGCAGAAAACACGAAACAAGATCCTACAACCTAATGGTGGGAAAAAGGGCTGCCTAAGTATGATCCCCAATCAGAGACAACGATAGACAGCTGCCTCTGATTGGGAACCACACTCGGCCAAAAACAAAGAAACAAAAAACATAGAATGCCCACCCAAATCACACCCTGACCTAACCAAATAGAGAAATAAAAAGGCTCTCTAAGGTCAGGGCGTGACAGTACCCCCCCCCCCCCCCCCAAAGGTGCGGACTCCGGCCGTGACAGAAACATGAAATAAGGATGAAGCAGTTATACCCTTTTAGAGAAACGGTGAACGTGTGAAAGAACTCCAGTATCAATATGTTCAGGTAAGATGTCTGTTCAATAACCAAACAGGGTACATCCACAACTATACATAATGTAAAGTACTGTAAACTGTGGATTTACTGTATTTTAGAGAGTAATGGAGATGGAAGCCAGGCAAACTACACATACATTCATCTTTGTGGATGAAGCTGGATTCAACCTGGCAAAAACATGCCGCAGGGGAAGAAATGTGATTGGACAGAGAGCAACCGTGGATGTCCCAGGCCAGAGAGGAGCTAACATCACAATGTGTGCAGCAATGTCCAATGATGGTTTGCTGTTACACAAACCTCTCATTGGCCCCTACAATACAGAGAGGCTCATTTATTTTCTGGATGACCTGCATAATCGACTTGTGCCAGCGGAGGAGAGAGGGGCAAGAAACTCCCCTACCTTCATTGTTGTGTGGGATAATGTGGCATTCCACCACTCTGCTGCAGTCAGACTGGCTTGCTGCACATCCCAGGATGTCAGTTCTATTCCTGCCTCCATACTCCCCCTTCCTAAACCCCATAGAGGAGTCTGTCTCTGCGTGGAGGTGGAAGGTTTATGACCACCATCCACATGACCAGATGTCCTCACTGGACATGAATGATAGGTGTGGAGACACTTCTCCTGAAGACTGCCAGGGTGTAGAGACACTTCTCCTGAAGACTGCCAGGGTGTGGAGACACTTCTCCTGAAGACTGCCAGGGTGTAGAGACACTTCTCCTGAAGACTGCCAGGGTGTGGAGACACTTCTCCTGAAGACTGCCAGGGTGTGGAGACACTTCTCCTGAAGACTGCCAGGGTGTAGAGACACTTCTCCTGAAGACTGCCAGGGTGTGGAGACACTTCTCCTGAAGACTGCCAGGGTGTGGAGACACTTCTCCTGAAGACTACCAGGGTGTAGAGACACTTCTCCTGAAGACTGCCAGGGTGTAGAGACACTTCTCCTGAAGACTGCCAGGGTGTAGAGACACTTCTCCTGAAGACTGCCAGGGTGTAGAGACACTTCTCCTGAAGATGCCAGGGTGTGGAGACACTTCTCCTGAAGACTGCCAGGGTGTAGAGACACTTCTCCTGAAGACTGCCAGGGTGTAGAGACACTTCTCCTGAAGACTGCCAGGGTGTAGAGACACTTCTCCTGAAGACTGCCAGGGTGTAGAGACACTTCTCCTGAAGACTGCCAGGGTGTAGAGACACTTCTCCTGAAGACTGCCAGGATGTGGAGACACTTCTCCTGAAGACTGCCAGGGTGTAGAGACACTTCTCCTGAAGACTGCCAGGATGTGGAGACACTTCTCCTGAAGACTGCCAGGGTGTAGAGACACTTCTCCTGAAGACTTCCAGGGTGTGGAGACACTTCTCCTGAAGACTGCCAGGGTGTGGAGACACTTCTCCTGAAGACTGCCAGGGTGTGGAGACACTTCTCCTGAAGACTGCCAGGGTGTAGAGACACTTCTCCTGAAGACTGCCAGGGTGTAGAGACACTTCTCCTGAAGACTGCCAGGGTGTAGAGACACTTCTCCTGAAGACTGCCAGGGTGTGGAGACACTTCTCCTGAAGACTGCCAGGGTGTGGAGACACTTCTCCTGAAGACTGCCAGGGTGTGGAGACACTTCTCCTGAAGACTGCCAGGGTGTAGAGACACTTCCCCTGAAGACTGCCAGGGTGTGGAGACACTTCTCCTGAAGACTGCCAGGGTGTGGAGACACTTCTCCTGAAGACTGCCAGGATGTGGAGACACTTCTCCTGAAGACTGCCAGGGTGTAGAGACACTTCTCCTGAAGACTGCCAGGATGTGGAGACACTTCTCCTGAAGACTGCCAGGGTGTAGAGACACTTCTCCTGAAGACTTCCAGGGTGTGGAGACACTTCTCCTGAAGACTGCCATGGTGTGGAGACACTTCTCCTGAAGACTGCCAGGGTGTGGAGACACTTCTCCTGAAGACTGCCAGGGTGTAGAGACACTTCTCCTGAAGACTGCCAGGGTGTAGAGACACTTCTCCTGAAGACTGCCAGGGTGTAGAGACACTTCTCCTGAAGACTGCCAGGGTGTGGAGACACTTCTCCTGAAGACTGCCAGGGTGTGGAGACACTTCTCCTGAAGACTGCCAGGGTGTGGAGACACTTCTCCTGAAGACTGCCAGGGTGTAGAGACACTTCCCCTGAAGACTGCCAGGGTGTGGAGACACTTCTCCTGAAGACTGCCAGGGTGTGGAGACACTTCTCCTGAAGACTGCCAGGGTGTAGAGACACTTCTCCTGAAGACGTCCAGGGTGTGGAGACACTTCCCCTGAAGACTGCCAGGGTGTAGAGACACTTCTCCTGAAGACTTCCAGGGTGTGGAGACACTTCCCCTGAAGACTGCCAGGGTATGGAGACACTTCTCCTGAAGACATGCCAGGGTGTGGAGACACTTCTCCTGAAGACTGCCAGGGTGTAGAGACACTTCTCCTGAAGACATGCCAGGGTGTGGAGACACTTCTCCTGAAGACTGCCAGGGTGTAGAGACACTTCTCCTGAAGACTGCCAGGGTGTGGAGACACTTCTCCTGAAGACTGCCAGGGTGTAGAGACACTTCTCCTGAAGACATGCCAGGGTGTGGAGACACTTCTCCTGAAGACTGCCAGGGTGTAGAGACACTTCTCCTGAAGACTGCCAGGGTGTGGAGACACTTCTCCTGAAGACTGCCAGGGTGTAGAGACACTTCTCCTGAAGACATGCCAGGGTGTGGAGACACTTCTCCTGAAGACTGCCAGGGTTGGAGACACTTCTCCTGAAGACTGCCAGGGTGTGGAGACACTTCTCCTGAAGACTGCCAGGGTGTGGAGACACTTCTCCTGAAGACTGCCAGGGTGTAGAGACACTTCTTCTGAAGACTGCCAGGGTGTGGAGACACTTCTCCTGAAGACCGCCAGGGTGTGGAGACACTTCTCCTGAAGACTTCCAGGGTGTGGAGACACTTCTCCTGAAGACTGCCAGGGTGTAGAGACACTTCTCCTGAAGACATGCCAGGGTGTGGAGACACTTCTCCTGAAGACTGCCAGGGTGTAGAGACACTTCTCCTGAAGACTGCCAGGGTGTGGAGACACTTCTCCTGAAGACTGCCAGGGTGTAGAGACACTTCTCCTGAAGACATGCCAGGGTGTGGAGACACTTCTCCTGAAGACTGCCAGGGTGTAGAGACACTTCTCCTGAAGACTGCCAGGGTGTGGAGACACTTCTCCTGAAGACTGCCAGGGTGTAGAGACACTTCTCCTGAAGACATGCCAGGGTGTGGAGACACTTCTCCTGAAGACTGCCAGGGTTGGAGACACTTCTCCTGAAGACTGCCAGGGTGTGGAGACACTTCTCCTGAAGACTGCCAGGGTGTGGAGACACTTCTCCTGAAGACTGCCAGGGTGTAGAGACACTTCTTCTGAAGACTGCCAGGGTGTGGAGACACTTCTCCTGAAGACCGCCAGGGTGTGGAGACACTTCTCCTGAAGACTTCCAGGGTGTGGAGACACTTCTCCTGAAGACTGCCAGGGTGTAGAGACACTTCTCCTGAAGACTGCCAGGGTGTGGAGACACTTCTCCTGAAGACTGCCAGGGTGTGGAGACACTTCTCCTGAAGACCGCCAGGGTGTGGAGACACTTCTCCTGAAGACTGCCAGGGTGTGGAGACACTTCTCCTGAAGACTGCCAGGGTGTGGAGACACTTCTCCTGAAGACTGCCAGGGTGTAGAGACACTTCTCCTGAAGACTGCCAGGGTGTGGAGACACTTCTCCTGAAGACTGCCAGGGTGTGGAGACACTTCTCCTGAAGACTGCCAGGGTGTGGAGACACTTCTCCTGAAGACTGCCAGGGTGTGGAGACACTTCTCCTGAAGACTGCCAGGGTGTGGAGACACTTCTCCTGAAGACCGCCAGGGTGTGGAGACACTTCTCCTGAAGACTGCCAGGGTGTAGAGACACTTCTCCTGAAGACTGCCAGGGTGTAGAGACACTTCTCCTGAAGACTGCCAGGGTGTGGAGACACTTCTCCTGAAGACTGCCAGGGTGTAGAGACACTTCTCCTGAAGACTGCCAGGGTGTGGAGACACTTCTCCTGAAGACTGCCAGGGTGTGGAGACACTTCTCCTGAAGACTGCCAGGGTGTGGAGACACTTCTCCTGAAGACTGCCAGGGTGTGGAGACACTTCTCCTGAAGACTGCCAGGGTGTGGAGACACTTCTCCTGAAGACCGCCAGGGTGTGGAGACACTTCTCCTGAAGACTGCCAGGGTGTAGAGACACTTCTCCTGAAGACTGCCAGGGTGTAGAGACACTTCTCCTGAAGACTGCCAGGGTGTGGAGACACTTCTCCTGAAGACTGCCAGGGTGTGGAGACACTTCTCCTGAAGACTGCCAGGGTGTGGAGACACTTCTCCTGAAGACCGCCAGGGTGTGGAGACACTTCTCCTGAAGACTGCCAGGGTGTAGAGACACTTCTTCTGAAGACTGCCAGGGTGTGGAGACACTTCTCCTGAAGACTGCCAGGGTGTGGAGACACTTCTCCTGAAGACTGCCAGGGTGTGGAGACACTTCTCCTGAAGACTGCCAGGGTGTAGAGACACTTCTCCTGAAGACTGCCAGGGTGTGGAGACACTTCTCCTGAAGACTGCCAGGGTTGGACTAGACATTCCAGAAGATACTTTCCAAGATGCATCGCCAGAGGAGACATAAGATGTGATGTTGATGTGTGTGGGTAAATGCAGGAGAGAGGGAGAACTAGAACCCTCACAGTACTGTACAGTATGAGTGTTATACTATACATGTTGATGAGAACTAGAACCCTCACAGTACTGTACAGTATGAGTGTTATACTATACATGTTGATGAGAACTAGAACCCTCACAGTACTGTACAGTATGAGTGTTATACTATACATGTTGATGAGAATTAGAACCCTCACAGTACTGTACAGTATGAGTGTTATACTATACATGTTGATGAGAACTAGAACCCTCACAGTACTGTACAGTATGAGTGTTATACTATACATGTTGATGAGAACTAGAACCCTCACAGTACTGTACAGTATGAGTGTTATATTGTAAATGTTGATGAGAACTAGAACCCTCACAGTACTGTACAGTATGAGTGTTATATTATACATGTTGATGAGAACTAGAACCCTCACAGTACTGTACAGTATGAGTGTTATACTATAAATGTTGATGAGAACTAGAACCCTCACAGTACTGTACAGTATGAGTGTTATACTATACATGTTGATGAGAACTAGAACCCTCACAGTACTGTACAGTATGAGTGTTATACTATACATGTTGATGAGAACTAGAACCTTCACAGTACTGTACAGTATGAGTGATTATACTATACATGTTGATGAGAACTAGAATCCTCACAGTACTGTACAGTATGAGTGTTATACTATACATGTTGATGAGAACTAGAACCCTCACAGTACTGTACAGTATGAGTGTTATACTATACATGTTGATGAGAACTATAACCCTCACAGTACTGTACAGTATGAGTGTTATACTATACATGTTGATGAGAACTAGAACCCTCACAGTACTGTACAGTATGAGTGTTATATTATAAATGTTGATGAGAACTAGAACCCTCACAGTACTGTACAGTATGAGTGTTATACTATACATGTTGATGAGAACTAGAAACCTCACAGTGCTGTACAGTATGAGTGTTATACTATACATGTTGATGAGAACTAGAACCCTCACAGTACTGTACAGTATGAGTGTTATACTATACATGTTGATGAGAACTAGAACCCTCACAGTACTGTACAGTATGAGTGTTATATTATAAATGTTGATGAGAACTAGAACCCTCACAGTACTGTACAGTATGAGTGTTATACTATACATGTTGATGAGAACTAGAACCCTCACAGTACTGTACAGTATGAGTGTTATACTATACATGCTGATGAGAACTAGAACCCTCACAGTACTGTACAGTATGAGTGTTATACTATACATGTTGATGAGAACTAGAACCCTCACAGTACTGTACAGTATGAGTGTTATACTATACATGTTGATGAGAACTAGAACCCTCACAGTACTGTACAGTATGAGTGTTATACTATACATGTTGATGAGAACTAGAACCCTCACAGTACTGTACAGTATGAGTGATTATACTATACATGTTGATGAGAACTAGAACCCTCACAGTACTGTACAGTATGAGTGTTATATTATAAATGTTGATGAGAACTAGAACCCTCACAGTACTGTACAGTATGAGTGTTATACTATACATGTTGATGAGAACTAGAACCCTCACAGTACTGTACAGTATGAGTGTTATACTATACATGTTGATGAGAACTAGAACCCTCACAGTACTGTACAGTATGAGTGTTATACTATACATGTTGATGAGAACTAGAACCCTCACAGTACTGTACAGTATGAGTGTTATACTATACATGTTGATGAGAACTAGAACCCTCACAGTACTGTACAGTATGAGTGTTATACTATACATGTTGATGAGAACTAGAACCCCCACAGTACTGTACAGTATGAGTGTTATACTATACATGTTGATGAGAACTAGAACCCCCACAGTACTGTACAGTATGAGTGTTATACTATACATGTTGATGAGAACTAGAACCCTCACAGTACTGTACAGTATGAGTGTTATACTATACATGTTGATGAGAACTAGAACCCTCACAGTACTGTACAGTATGAGTGTTATATTATAAATGTTGATGAGAATTAGAACCCTCACAGTACTGTACAGTATGAGTGTTATATTATACATGTTGATGAGAACTAGAACACTCAGAGTACTGTACAGTATGAGTGATTATACTATACATGTTGATGAGAACTAGAACCCTCACAGTACTGTAGGAGTATGAGTGTTTATACTATACATGTTGATGAGAACTAGAACCCTCACAGTACTGTAGGCCTACTGTGCGCCTCAGCTGCTCAGCGCCATCTGAGCTGCCTGCCTGCTCAGCGCCATCTGAGCTGCCCGCCTGCCCAGCGCCATCTGAGCTGCCCGCCTGCCCAGCGCCATCTGAGCTGCCTGCCTGCCCAGCGCCATCTGAGCTGCCTGCCTGCCCAGCGCCGTCTGAGCTGCCTGCCTGCCCAGCGCCGTCTGAGCTGCCTGCCTGCCCAGCGCCGTCTGAGCCGCCCGTCAGTCAGGAGCCGCCAGAGCCGCCCGCCAGTCAGGAGCCGCCAGAGCCGCCCGCCAGTCAGGAGCCGCCAGAGCCGCCCGCCAGTCAGGAGACGCCAGAGCCGCCCGCCAGTCAGGAGCCGCCAGAGCCGCCCGCCAGTCAGGAGCCGCCGGAGCCGCCCGCCAGTCAGGAGCCGCCGGAGCCGCCAGCCAGTCAGGAGCCGCCGGAGCCGCCAGCCAGTCAGGAGCCGCCGGAGCCGCCAGCCAGTCAGGAGCCGCCGGAGCCGCCAGCCAGTCAGGAGCCGCCGGAGCCGCCAGCCAGTCAGGAGCAGCCAGAGCCGCCAGCCAGTCAGGAGCTGCCAGAGCTGCCATTCAGTCCGGAGCTGCCATTCAGTCCGGAGCTGCCACTCAGTCCGGAGCTGCCATTCAGTCCGGAGCTGCCATTCGTCCGGAGCTACCTCTCTGTCCTGAGCTACCTCTCTGTCCTGAGCTACCTCTCTGTCCTAAGCTACCTCTCGGTTCGGAGCTGTCTCCTCAGTCTGATGGGGCCCTTTGTGAGGGTTCCTAGGCCAAGGTCGGCGGCGAGGGTCGCCACTCAAAGGACGCTAAGGAGGGGGACAAAGACAATGGTGGAGTGGTGTCCTCGTCCAGCGCCGGAGCCGCCACCGCGGACAGATGCCCACCCAGACCCTCCCCTAGAGTTTTAGGGGGTGCGTTCGGAGTCCGCACCTCAGGAGGGGGGTACTGTCACGTTCTGACCATAGTTCTTGTGTGTTTTGCTTGTTATAGTGTTGGTCAGGACGTGAGCTGGGTGGGCATTCTATGTTGTGTGTCTAGTTTGTCTGTTTCTATGTTTGGCCTAATATGGTTCTCAATCAGAGGCAGGTGTTTTGTGTTGTCTCTGATTGGGAATCATATATAGGTGGCTTGTTTTGTGTTGGGGTTTGTTTCCTGTCTCTGTGTTTTCTCTGCACCAGCTAGGACTGTATCGGTTTGCCACTTTTTGTTATTTTGTATTTGTAAGTGTTCTCTGTTTATCGTTGAATTAAACATGTTGAGCACTGGCTACGCTGCGTGTTGGTCCGATCCCTGCTACACCTCCTGTTCTCTTGAAGAGAAGGAAGGCTGCCGTTACATGTTCCATATACTTTAGTACAGTCAGTGAAAAGGGTTATTCTTATTCTATAATGAAATACTGATTTATGTGAAAAGTCATTCAAACTTCAGAGAGAAAAGTTAATAATGTATGTAATGATGCCTGTTAGTGTTTTTTAGGTCAGTGTCACGGTCGCCGTCGGAAGGAGACCAAGGCGCAGCGTGGTATGCGTACATTCTTTAATATTAAAAGAATGAACACTGAACAAACTAACCAAAATAACAAAATGACACGTGAAGCTATACAAATGAGTGCTGACAGGCAACTACACATAGGCTACCTAAATATGATCCCCAATCAGAGACAACGATAAACAGCTGCCTCTGATTGGGAACCATATCAGGCCACCATAGACATACAAAAAACCCTAGACCTACAAAAACTAACGTACCCACCCTAGTCACACCCTGACCTAACCAAAATATAAAGAAAACAGAGATATCTCAGGTCAGGGCGTGACAGTCAGTGTGTTATGAGTGACAACGTATGCTTTCTGAGTGAGAACTGTCGCCAGTGTTCTGGTCCAACAAGCTTATTTTGAGACATGTATGAAGTGTTTTGGTGGTTTGAGTGAGTTTTGGAGGTGAGATGAACTGTTTGGCCAAGAAGCATGTTGGTAATGCAGACTGTATGAAGAGTTTTGAAAAAGTGGCTTCAGTATTGACCGATGCTTGTTAGCAATTGAAATGAACTGTAAAACCAACACTGCTGTCTTGTGCTTTATAAAGAAACCATATGTGCTGGGGGAATATCTGTTTGTCTCAACCCAGGAGGGGAGGCGTCTTGATGGGAGTCTCTATGGTCAGGTATGTGGTGCACTCATTCACCCCCTCATGGCTTTCAACGCATTGGATTGGTGTACGCATGGGCTAAGGAGTTTCCACCATACTCTTGAAGCCAGTCCGTTCCTTTCATCATCAGGTATCTGGCTTCAGGAAACAGCACCAGTTCCTGTGATCTATGAAAACGGAGGTCACTTCAGATTCTCCATCCAGTCAGTCTCCCTCCCTCCCTCCCTCCCTCCCTCCCTCCCTCCCTCCCTCCCTCCCTCCCTCCCTCCCTCCCTCCCTCCCTCCTACTACAGAGCAGTCGGTGACCAACATGCCAGTGACTCAGCAGCTAGAAGGCCTCTAGCAGCACTAGACACCATGTGGCATAAACCATAGGGTTTGATACACAGCCATGGAGACAGCATATCCGTGTGAGAGAGAGAGAGAGAGAGAGAGAGAGAGAGAGAGAGAGAGAGAGAGAGAGAGAGAGAGAGAGAGAGAGAGAGAGAGAGAGAGAGAGAGAGAGAGAGAGAGAGAGAGAGAGAGAGAGAGAGAGACGAGAGATGAGGCCTTTGCCTTTTGGTAGGCTGTCATTGTAAATAAGAATTTGTTCTTAACTGACTTGTCTTACTTGCCTTGTTAATTAAATATACACATCTGTGTAACAGGTTGTGACAGTGTGTGTAACAGTGTAACAGGGTGTAACAGTGTGTGACAGGGTGTGCCAGTGTGTGTAACAGTGAAACAGGGTGTAACAGGGTGTGTAACCGTGTGTAGCAGGGTGTAACTGTGTAACAGGGTGTGTAACAGGGTGTAACTGTGTAAGAGTGTGTAACAGGGTGTAACTGTGTAAGAGTGTGTAACAGGGTGTAACCGTGTAAGAGTGTGTAACAGGGTGTAACTGTGTTTGTAACAGGGTGTGTAACAGGGTGTAACTGTGCAAGAGTGTGTAACAGGGTGTTTAACAGGGTGTGTAACAGTGTAACAGTGTGTAACAGGGTGAAACAGGGTGTAACAGTGTGTGTAACAGTGTGTAACAAGGTGTAACAGTGTGTAACAAGGTGTAACAGGGTGTGACAGTGTGTGTAACAGTGTAACAGAATGTAACAGGGTGTGTAACAGTGTAACAGTGTCTGACAGGGTGTAACATGGTGAAACAGTGTGTAACAGGGTGAAACAGGGTGTGTAACAGGGTGTAACAGGGTGTGTAACAGTGTGTAACAGGGTGAAACAGGGTGTAACAGTGTGTGTAACAAGGTGTAACAGTGTGTAACAAGGTGTAACAGTGTGTAACAAGGTGAAACAGGGTGTGACAGTGTGTGTAACAGTGTAACAGTGTAACAGGGTGAAACAGGGTGTAACAGGGTGTGTAACAGTGTAACAGGGTGAAACAGTGTGTAACAGGGTGAAACAGGGTGTTTAACAGGGTGTGTAACAGTGTGTAACAGGGTGTAACAGGGTGTAACAGTGTAACAGTGTGTAACAAGGTGTAACAGTGTGTAACAAGGTGAAACAGTGTGTGACAGTGTGTGTAACAGTGTAACAGAATGTAACAGGGTGTAACAGTGTAACAGGGTGAAACAGGGTGTGTAACAGTGTAACAGTATAACAGTGTGTGACAGGGTGAACAGTGTAACAGTGTGTAAAAGAGTGTAACAGTGTGGAACAGGGTGTTATACAGCCGTCTCACCTGACAGTGACAGAGTCAAAAACAGCTGAATCAGCCTTTCCACTGCAATCTCTTAATCACAACGTTCCTTTCCTCATCCCTTCTTCTCCCCCCTCCTCCTCCCTCTCGCCCTCTCACTGCTCTAGAGGTATAATTCATGCTCACACCCGTGTGTGTGTAGTGAGTGTCAATGAGTGTGAATGAGCGTGCACGCGTGTGTGTGATGCAGTGTGTGTGTGTGTAATGCAGACTGTGTGGGTGATTTAGTGTGTGTGATTTAGTGTGTATGATTTAGTGTGTGTGCTGGGAAGTGGCCTTGCTGTGTAATTGCAGAGGCGCGGCCAAAAGAGAGGTGGCTAGAGAGGTTGTCGGTAACGACACGACGGCCAATGAAATACGAGCTCCATTTAACCAAGGAGACAGGCTGCTACGGCAGCAGTCCCCATAGAAACCACAACCATGGTTGGTGTCAGGGTGTGTGTGTGGTGAGGGAGAACAAGGAAGAGCAATAAAATATGAAGCGGCCAGCCTGAGCCTGCCAGACTCTTACTGTCTCTCAGCGTGGTCACGTGTAGTACTAACTAGCTAGTATCTATCTAACCACCATGTAACCAGCATGTCTTTCTGTTCTGGTCTCACCTCACTTAATCTCAGGTCTCTCTGTACAAATGTCTGTCTCTCTGACTGTCCTCCTATCTGTCTCTCTGTCTGCCCTCATCTCTGTCTCTCTATACTCCTATCTGTCTCTCTGACTGTCTCTCTGACTATCCTCCTATCTGTCTCTCTGACTGTCCTCCTATCTGTCTCTCTGACTGTCCTCCTATCTGTCTCTCTGACTGTCCTCCTATCTGTCTCTCTGACTGTCTCTCTATACTCCTATATGTCTCTCTCTCTGTCCTCCTATCTGTGTCTCTGTCTGTCCCCTGTCTGTCTCTCTGTCTTTTTTTCTGTCTGTCTGTCTGTCTGTCTGTCTGTCTGTCTGTCTGTCTGTCTGTCTGTCTGTCTGTCTGTCTCTGTCTGTCCTCCTGTCTGTCTCTGTCGGTCCTCCTGTCTGTCTGTCCTCCTGTATGTCTCTGTCTGTCCTGTGAGCCAACCACATCATATCACACATTAATCACCACGGGACCCCCCCCCCACCCCCACAGAGTAGCTTCAGGCCAACCGCATGACTCTCCTGATGTTCAGTAAAGGGTTAACCATCCCAGTTGACCCCTGAACTCAGTGATGGTCACAGGGAAATCAGATAGTCATCAGAGACTACAGACATCCTCCACTACCACTTCCCCCTCCTCCTCTCATCTGTCATCCCTCCTTCTCTCTCCTCTCATCTGTCACCCCTTCTCTCATCTATCATCCCTCCTCTCATCCATCCCCTTCTCTCATCTTTTCCTCCTCCTCTACTTTACCTCATCGACTCCCTTGCTCCTCTCACTCCCCCTGCCTCATCCTCCCTGCCCCCCTCTTCCCTCCCCTACCCTTCCTGTGCCTCTGTCACCACTCTCCCCTGCCCTCCCACCCTCACCGTTTTCATCCTCTGGTAAAGAGGGCTGATCAGCGCCTGGGAACTGTCTGACACACAGGCCCACTGGTCTGGATCACTGAAGAGAGGCTTTGTACTACAGCTCAAACACCACGGCATCAGCTAGCTATCACACACACACATTGTCATTCTTCTTTTGTCACACAAACACACACACACACACACAAATCTTCACAGTTGGCTGAACTGGCCATACACACATTACCCACATCATACTAGTGTTGTCACTTGACTTTGATACCGACACCAGGTTTAGTATCCTGATACTCGATACCATGACGATACTCAATGACAAAACAATACCAAAATGATACCACAACAAATAAAGAAGGACAATTGGCCAAAGTCACGGAATGGCACTGGATCAAGATAAATACACTCAGCTACTGCTCTGTTCACTTGATCCAGACAGATAAACTCAGCTACTGCTCTGTTCACTTGATCCAGACAGATAAACTCAGCTGCTGCTCTGTTCACTGGATCCAGACAGATAAACTCAGCTACTGCTCTGTTCACTGGATCCAGACAGATAAACTCAGCTACTGCTCTGTTCACTTGATCCAGACAGATAAACTCAGCTACTGCTCTGTTCACTGGATCCAGACAGATAAACTCAGCTACTGCTCTGTTCACTGGATCCAGACAGATAAACTCAGCTGCTGCTCTGTTCACTTGATCCAGACAGATAAACTCAGCTACTGCTCTGTTCACTGGATCCAGACATAAACTCAGCTACTGCTCTGTTCACTGGATCCAGACAGATAAACTCAGCTACTGCTCTGTTCACTGGATCCAGACAGATAAACTCAGCTACTGCTCTGTTCACTTGATCCAGACAGATAAACTCAGCTACTGCTCTGTTCACTGGATCCAGACAGATAAACTCAGCTACTGCTCTGTTCACTTGATCCAGACAGATAAACTCAGCTACTGCTCTGTTCACTGGATCCAGACAGATAAACTCAGCTACTGCTCTGTTCACTTGATCCAGACAGATAAACTCAGCTACTGCTCTGTTCACCGGATCCAGACAGATAAACTCAGCTACTGCTCTGTTCACTTGATCCAGACAGATAAACTCAGCTACTGCTCTGTTCACTGGATCCAGACATATAAACTCAGCTACTGCTCTGTTCACCGGATCCAGACAGATAAACTCAGCTAATGCTCTGTTCACTTGATCCAGACAGATAAACTCAGCTACTGCTCTGTTCACTTGATCCAGACATATAAACTCAGCTACTGCTCTGTTCACTGGATCCAGACAGATAAACTCAGCTACTGCTCTGTTCACTTGATCCAGACATATAAACTCAGCTACTGCTCTGTTCACTGTATCCAGACAGATAAACTCAGCTACTGCTCTGTTCACTTGATCCAGACAGATAAACTCAGCTACTGCTCTGTTCACTGGATCCAGACAGATAAACTCAGCTACTGCTCTGTTCACTGGATCCAGACAGATAAACTCAGCTACTGCTCTGTTCACTTGATCCAGACATATAAACTCAGCTACTGCTCTGTTCACTGGATCCAGACAGATAAACTCAGCTACTGCTCTGTTCACTGGATCCAGACAGATAAACTCAGCTACTGCTCTGTTCACTGGATCCAGACAGATAAACTCAGCTACTGCTCTGTTCACTTGATCCAGACAGATAAACTCAGCTACTGCTCTGTTCACTGGATCCAGACAGATAAACTCAGATACTGCTCTGTTCACTGGATCCAGACAGATAAACTCAGCTACTGCTCTGTTCACTGGATCCAGACAGATAAACTCAGCTACTGCTCTGTTCACTGGATCCAGACAGATAAACTCAGCTACTGCTCTGTTCACTTGATCCAGACAGATAAACTCAGCTACTGCTCTGTTCACTTGATCCAGACAGATAAACTCAGCTACTGCTCTGTTCACTTGAGCCAGACAGATAAACTCAGCTACTGCTCTGTTCACTTGATCCAGACAGATAAACTCAGCTACTGCTCTGTTCACTGGATCCAGACAGATAAACTCAGCTACTGCTCTGTTCACTTGATCCAGACATATAAACTCAGCTACTGCTCTGTTCACTGGATCCAGACAGATAAACTCAGCTACTGCTCTGTTCACTTGATCCAGACAGATAAACTCAGCTACTGCTCTGTTCACTGGATCCAGACAGATAAACTCAGCTACTGCTCTGTTCACTTGATCCAGACAGATAAACTCAGCTACTGCTCTGTTCACTTGATCCAGACAGATAAACTCAGCTACTGCTCTGTTCACTGGATCCAGACAGATAAACTCAGCTACTGCTCTGTTCACTGGATCCAGACAGAAACTCAGCTACTGCTCTGTTCACTTGATCCAGACAGATAAACTCAGCTACTGCTCTGTTCACTGGATCCAGACATATAAACTCAGCTACTGCTCTGTTCACTTGATCCAGACAGATAAACTCAGCTACTGCTCTGTTCACTTGATCCAGACAGATAAACTCAGCTACTGCTCTGTTCACTGGATCCAGACAGATAAACTCAGCTACTGCTCTGTTCAATCGTTGGCCATCTTTTCAGTTCAATATCATTACATTTGAACATTTTTATGTCAATTTTTTTTGAGACAGCCATATATTAATGAATCAATTATACAATCAATGTGCTACTGTTTTAACCAATCTAAATACAGAACAACATTGTGGTAATCATTTATTTGAATAATAAATCAGCCTAGGTGTCACGTTCATTGAAAGGATCGGACCAAGGTGCAGCGTGCGTAGAGTTCCACATTCTTTAATAGTGAAACTTACAACAAAAACAACAAAGAATATAACAAACGTGCAGCATTGCAGTGCACAAGGCAACTATAAAAAAACAAGATCCCACAACACAAATGAGGAAAATGGCTACCTAAATATGATCCTCAATCAGAGACAACGATAAACAGCTGTCTCTGATTGGGAACCATATCAGGCCAACATAGACATACAAAACCCCATGACATACAAAAACCCTAGACATACAAAACCCTAGACATACAAAAACCCTAGACATACAAAACCCTAGACATACAAAAACCCTAGACATACAACACCCCTAGATATACAAAAACCCTAGACATACAAAAACTAGAGTACCCACCCTAGTCACACCCTGACCTAACCAACATATATACAAAAACAGAGATATCTCAGGTCAGGGCGTGACACATGGTCTATTCACAACACAGGTGAATGCATACTATTCAACAGTAGTGTGTACATGCAGTGAGTTATTGAGCTTGTTTTAGCTGACATCATGGGGCTACAGATGACAAACAATCCCTTACATTTAGGAATTATTTTATTGGCAACTGTAAGGATAACACATTTTTTTATTTTACTGATCAACAACATTTTCATAGAAGAAGCAATCTCATATTTTCTAAAAGTGTGCGCTGTCTCTTTAAGAAAGTAATGAGCTCATTTGCAGGCAGAACATGGCTATGGACTCTGACTTTGTGGTTATGGAATCTAGTGGAAGCCAGACGGGAGGCGAGGGAGACGAAGTGAATTAATACCGTTTTTAGTGACAATCAGCATATTTTGCGTTATGGTTATAATTTTATCACAAACAAAGTACTAGTGTAGTGAATTGATGTTTGCTTCACAGTTGTGGACTCGAGTCACATGACTTGGACTCGAGTCTGACGTGAGTCACAAATTTGTTGACTTGAGACTCCCGACTTGATAAAAAATTAAATAACTTGAGACTTGACTTGGAGCCTCAAGACTCGGGACTACACTTGGACCTGAGACTGATGACTTGAAATGATCTAGCCAGGTTTTGTAAAGATTTGTCCCTCATTTTGTGGCACAGAGTCTACGTTGATTATGCTACACCCAGCCAGATTGAGGATTTGCCGTATAGGATCAGGTGCAGCGCAAATGTCAAATTATAGGGAGAGGATTGTCATAATAGATAAATATGCTGCTCCAAAGAAAATTGGTGATCAAGAATATTAACTGCAAGCTCAGCAGCAATGGAGCAACTATTACTAGCATAGTCCTACTGCTCTTTTGGTATGAAACAATTGCTTGAAATGTATAATTCACTTATGAAGCTTGCATTTAGAATTTGTTGTGAAAGTGAATTATTTCTGTGGCGAAGACACACAGTAGGCGTGGCTCTTCGCTTGCACTCTCCAAACTCCCGCCACTGGAGAAGGCTTTTATTCTCTTGTTGAAATGTTTGCTGGTGCTTTCACATGTTTAAATGCATAGGCCCTATGTGGTACATCTATATTCCATCCAATACTACAATTGCTAGCGCAAACATCACAACTTCTGTGCAGCATGAATAATGAGCTAACAATGCAGCCCAGACAGGTCCTTTTCTCTTGCCATTATAAAGAGAGCTACGCTGACAGACACATTTGACAGAAGTAACACAAATTCTTGTACCGAACAGTTTTTTCCCATATACTGTGCAACGCTACATCATACACACAGGAATATGATACATATGATGCACAGCTCAAATGTCAATGTCATGAAACACATCATAACCATTACACGGATCATTTTCACAGTCTGTTAATCACTCCCCACCCAAGGACAAGCTAACACTGCTAAACTAGACTATGCTAGCCCCTGTCAACTAGTCCAGAGGGTGAGCTAACACGCTAACAACTGACTGAGAATCAACAGGGTGAGCTAACACGCTAACGACTGACTGAGAATCAACAGGGTGAGCTAACAACTGACTGAGAATAACGACTGACTGAGAATCAACAGGGTGAGCTAACAACTGACTGAGAATCAACAGGGTGAGCTAACAGGCTAGCCCCCTGATAGCCTGTTATCTCACCCTGTTGACTATCAGTCAGGACCTAGCCTTTTGGCCTGTTATCTCACCCTGTTGACAAACAGTCAGGCCCTAGCCATTGGCCTGTTATCTCACCCTGTTGACTAACAGTCAGGACCTAGCCTTTTGGCCTGTTATCTCACCCTGTTGACAAACAGTCAGGCCCTAGCCATTGGCCTGTTATCTCACCCTGTTGACTAACAGTCAGGACCTAGCCTGATAGCCTGTTATCTCACCCTGTTGACTAACAGTCAGGACCTAGCCTTTTGGCCTGTTATCTCACCCTGTTGACTAACAGTCAGGACCTAGCCTGATAGCCTGTTATCTCACCCTGTTGACTAACAGTCAGGACCTAGCCTTTTGGCCTGTTATCTCACCCTGTTGACTAACAGTCAGGACCTAGCCTTTTGGCCTGTTATCTCACCCTGTTGACTATCAGTCAGGACCTAGCCTGATAGCCTGTTATCTCACCCTGTTGACTAACAGTCAGGACCTAGCCTGATAGCCTGTTATCTCACCCTGTTGACTAACAGTCAGGACCTAGCCTTTTGGCCTGTTATCTCACCCCGTTGACTAACAGTCAGGACCTAGCCTGATAGCCTGTTATCTCACCCTGTTGACTAACAGTCAGGACCTAGCCTTTTGGCCTGTTATCTCACCCTGTTGACTAACAGTCAGGACCTAGCCTGATAGCCTGTTATCTCACCCTGTTGACTAACAGTCAGGACCTAGCCTGATAGCCTGTTATCTCACCCTGTTGACTAACAGTCAGGACCTAGCCTGATATCTCACCCTGTTGACTAACAGTCAGGACCTAGCCTTTTGGCCTGTTATCTCACCCTGTTGACTAACAGTCAGGACCTAGCCTCTTGGCCTGTTATCTCACCCTGTTGACTAACAGTCAGGACCTAGCCTGATAGCCTGTTATCTCACCCTGTTGACTAACAGTCAGGACATAGCCTTTTGGCCTGTTATCTCACCCTGTTGACTAACAGTCAGGACCTAGCCTGATAGCCTGTTATCTCACCCTGTTGACTAACAGTCAGGACCTAGCCTTTTGGCCTGTTATCTCACCCTGTTGACTAACAGTCAGGACCTAGCCTGATAGCCTGTTATCTCACCCTGTTGACTAACAGTCAGGACCTAGCCTTTTGGCCTGTTATCTCACCCCGTTGACTAACAGTCAGGACCTAGCCTGATAGCCTGTTATCTCACCCTGTTGACTAACAGTCAGGACCTAGCCTTTTGGCCTGTTATCTCACCCTGTTGACTATCAGTCAGGACCTAGCCTTTTAGCCTGTTATCTCACCCTGTTGACTAACAGTCAGGACCTAGCCTGATAGCCTGTTATCTCACCCTGTTGACTAACAGTCAGGACCTAGCCTGATAGCCTGTTATCTCACCCTGTTGACTAACAGTCAGGACCCAGCCTGATAGCCTGTTATCTCACCCTGTTGACTAACAGTCAGGACCTAGCCTGATATCTCACCCTGTTGACTAACAGTCAGGACCTAGCCTTTTGGCCTGTTATCTCACCCTGTTGACTAACAGTCAGGACCTAGCCTCTTGGCCTGTTATCTCACCCTGTTGACTAACAGTCAGGACCTAGCCTGATAGCCTGTTATCTCACCCTGTTGACTAACAGTCAGGACCTAGCCTGATATCTCACCCTGTTGACTAACAGTCAGGACCTAGCCTTTTGGCCTGTTATCTCACCCTGTTGACTATCAGTCAGGACCTAGCCTGATAGCCTGTTATCTCACCCTGTTGACTAACAGTCAGGACCTAGCCTTTTGGCCTGTTATCTCACCCTGTTGACTAACAGTCAGGACCTAGCCTGATAGCCTGTTATCTCACCCTGTTGACTAACAGTCAGGACCTAGCCTTTTGGCCTGTTATCTCACCCTGTTGACTATCAGTCAGGACCTAGCCTGATAGCCTGTTATCTCACCCTGTTGACTAACAGTCAGGACCTAGCCTGATAGCATGTTATCTCACCCTGTTGACTAACAGTCAGGACCTAGCCTGATAGCCTGTTATCTCACCCTGTTGACTAACAGTCAGGACCTAGCCTGATAGCCTGTTATCTCACCCTGTTGACTAACAGTCAGGACCTAGCCTTTTGGCCTGTTATCTCACCCTGTTGACTAACAGTCAGGACCTAGCCTCTTGGCCTGTTATCTCACCCTGTTGACTAACAGTCAGGACCTAGCCTGATAACCTGTTATCTCACCCTGTTGACTAACAGTCAGGACCTAGCCTGATAACCTGTTATCTCACCCTGTTGACTATCAGTCAGGACCTAGCCTTTTGGCCTGTTATCTCACCCTGTTGACTAACAGTCAGGACCTAGCCTGATAGCCTGTTATCTCACCCTGTTGACTAACAGTCAGGACCTAGCCTGATAGCATGTTATCTCACCCTGTTGACTAACAGTCAGGACCTAGCCTGATAGCCTGTTATCTCACCCTGTTGACTAACAGTCAGGACCTAGCCTGATAGCCTGTTATCTCACCCTGTTGACTAACAGTCAGGACCTAGCCTTTTGGCCTGTTATCTCACCCTGTTGACTAACAGTCAGGACCTAGCCTCTTGGCCTGTTATCTCACCCTGTTGACTAACAGTCAGGACCTAGCCTGATAACCTGTTATCTCACCCTGTTGACTAACAGTCAGGACCTAGCCTGATAACCTGTTATCTCACCCTGTTGACTAACAGTCAGGACCTAGCCTGATAACCTGTTATCTCACCCTGTTGACTAACAGTCAGGACCTAGCCTGATAGCCTGTTATCTCACCCTGTTGACTAACAGTCAGGACCTAGCCTGATAGCCTGTTATCTCACCCTGTTGACTAACAGTCAGGACCTAGCCTTTTGGCCGGTAATCTCACCCTGTTGACTAACAGTCAGGACCTAGCCTGATAGCCTGTTATCTCACCCTGTTGACTATCAGTCAGGACCTAACCTGATAGCCTGTTATCTCACCCTGTTGACTAACAGTTAGGACCTAGCCTGATAGCCTGTTATCTCACCCTGTTGACTAACAGTCAGGACCTAGCCTGATAGCCTGTTATCTCACCCTGTTGACTAACAGTCAGGACCTAGCCTTTTGGCCTGTTATCTCAACCTGTTGACTAACAGTCAGGACCTAGCCTCTTGGCCTGTTATCTCACCCTGTTGACTAACAGTCAGGACCTAGCCTGATAACCTGTTATCTCACCCTGTTGACTAACAGTCAGGACCTAGCCTGATAACCTGTTATCTCACCCTGTTGACTATCAGTCAGGACCTAGCCTGTTAGTCAACAGGGTGAGATAACAGGCTATCAGGCTAGGTCCTGACTGTTAGTCAACAGGGTGAGATAACAGGCTATCAGGCTAGGTCCTGACTGTTAGTCAACAGGGTGAGATTACCGGCCAAAAGGCTAGGTCCTGACTGTTAGTCAACAGGGTGAGATTACCGGCCAAAAGGCTAGGTCCTGACTGTTAGTCAACAGGGTGAGATTACCGGCCAAAAGGCTAGGTCCTGACTGTTAGTCAACAGGTTGAGATAACAGGTTATCAGGCTAGGTCCTGACTGTTAGTCAACAGGGTGAGATAACAGGCTAACAGTCAGGACCTAGCCTTTTGGCCTGTTATCTCACCCTGTTGACTAACAGTCAGGACCTAGCCTGATAGCCTGTTATCTCACCCTGTTGACTAACAGTCAGGACCTAGCCTTTTGACCGGTAATCTCACCCTGTTGACTAACAGTCAGGACCTAGCCTTTTGGCCGGTAATCTCACCCTGTTGACTAACAGTCAGGACCTAGCCTGATAGCCTGTTATCTCACCCTGTTGACTATCAGTCAGGACCTAGCCTGATAGCCTGTTATCTCACCCTGTTGACTAACAGGCTAGGTCCTGACTGATAGTTCCAGTGTGTCCCATGCTCTCAGAGCCCCTTAGGCTGAGCTCAGGTCAGATGATACATGCCATTTATAATCCAAATTGACCTTCCATGTTACCATGAAGATGTCTCTCTCTCTCTCTTAGGAGAGGAGGTCAGTGGCTGACAGTAGCTTATTTGTGTGTGTGTGTGTGTGTGTGTGTGTGTGTGTGTGTGTGTGTGTGTGTGTGTGTGTGTGTGTGTGTGTGTGTGTGTGTGTGTGTGTGTGTGTGTGTGTGTGTGTGTGTGTGTGTGTGGACCCCAGGTAGCCCCTGTCAGGATCAGAGATAAACACAATGGAGCAGAGCAGTGTGGGCGCAGCGGCCTCACCCTTTCCTCTCGTTCCCCTTGGCCCCCCCCCACACGTTAACCCCAACCCCCCACACGTTAACCCCAACCCCTCACACGTTAACCCCAACCCCACACACGTTAACCCCAACCCCACACACGTTAACCCCAACCCCACCGTCTCTGTGGGAAAGTGATGTGCTTTCCTCTCGTTCCCCTTGCCCCCCCCACACACGTTAACCCCAACCCCTCACTTGGGAGAGATGAGGTGACCATCTCTGTGGGAAAGTGATGTGCTTTCCTCTCGTTCCCCTTGGCCCCCCCACACATGTTAACCCCAACCCCTCACTTGGGAGAGATGAGGTGACCGTCTCTGTGGGAAAGTGATGTGCTTTCCTCTCGTTCCCCTTGGCCCCCCCACACACGTTAACCCCAACCCCTCACTTGGCCCTTCACTGGCGGGGAAATAAGATTGGGAGTGGGAGACACGGAGAGAAACTGAGACAGAGAGGGTGAAATGATAGAGGGGGAGAGAGGGACAGAGATACAGCCAGCCCTTCCTCAGGAAAGAGAGTCCTGATATGTGTGGGGCCTGGAGAAAGAGAATAGGAAGATGAGAGGGAGGAGAAGAGGGGAGGGGAAACCAACACAAACAACTACTGGAGCTGAAGCTCAGACCTACAATAGTCTGGAGAAACAGAGAGAGAGACATTCAGAGAAACAGAGAGAGAGAGACATTCAGAGAGAGAGAGAGAGAGACATTCAGAGAAACAGAGAGAGAGACATTCAGAGAAACAGAGAGAGAGACATTCAGAGAAACAGAGAGAGAGACATTCAGAGAAACAGAGAGAGAGACATTCAGAGAAACAGAGAGAGAGACATTCAGAGAAACAGAGAGAGAGACATTCAGAGAAACAGAGAGAGAGACATTCAGAGAGAGAGAGAGAGAGCGACATTCAGAGAAACAGAGAGAGAGACATTCAGAGAAACAGAGAGAGAGACATTCAGAGAAACAGAGAGAGAGACATTCAGAGAGAGAGACATTCAGAGAAACAGAGAGAGAGACATTCAGAGAAACAGAGAGAGAGACATTCAGAGAGAGAGACATTCAGAGAAACAGAGAGAGAGACATTCAGAGAAACAGAGAGAGAGACATTCAGAGAAACAGAGAGAGAGACATTCAGAGAAACAGAGAGAGAGACATTCAGAGAGAGAGACATTCAGAGAAACAGTCTACTGTTTGCTGATGATCTGGTGCTTCTGTCACCAACCAATGAGTGCCTACAGCAACACCTAGATATTCTTGTCACGCCCTGACCTTAGTGAGCCTTTTTATGTCTCTATTTGGTTTGGTCAGGGTGTGATTTGGGGTGGGCATTCTATGTTTTGTTTTTCTATGATTTTCCATTTCTATGTTTTGGCTGGGTATGGTTCTCTCAATCAGAGACATTCAGGGAGACATTCAAAGAGAGAGAGAGAGAGAGAGAGAGAGAGAGAGAGAGAGAGAGAGAGAGAGAGAGAGAGAGAGAGAGAGAGAGAGATATAGAGTGAGAGAGAGACAGAGAGAGAGAGAGAGAGAGAGAGAGAGAGAGAGAGAGAGAGAGAGAGAGAGATAGAGTGAGAGAGATAGAGTGAGAGAGAGAGAGAGAGAGAGAGAGAGAGAGAGAGAGAGAGAGAGAGAGAGAGAGAGAGAGAGAGAGAGAGAGAGAGAGAAGGTATAGAGAGGGTATAGAGAGGGTATAGAGAGGGTATAGATAGGGTATAGAGAGGGTATAGAGAGGGTATAGACAGGGTATAGAGAGAGTATAGAGAGAGTATAGAGAGGGTATAGAGAGGGTATAGAGAGGGTATAGAGAGGGTATAGAGAGGGTATATAGAGGGTATAGAGAGGGTATAGAGAGAGTATAGAGAGGGTATAGAGAGGGTATAGAGGGGGTATAGAGAGAGTATAGAGAGGGTATAGAGAGGGTATAGAGAGAGTATAGAGAGGGTATAGAGAGAGTATAGAGAGAGTATAGAGAGGGTATAGAGAGGGTATAGAGAGAGTATAGAGAGGGTATAGAGAGGGTATAGAGAGAGTATAGAGAGGGTATAGAGAGAGTATAGAAAGGGTATAGAGAGGGTATAGAGAGAGTATAGAGAGGGTATAGAGAGAGTATAGAGAGGGTATAGAGAGAGTATAGAGAGGGTATAGAGAGGGTATAGAGAGAGTATAGAGAGGGTATAGAGAGGGTATAGAGTATAGAGAGGGAATAGAGAGGGTATAGAGAGAGTATAGAGAGAGTACAGAGAGAGTACAGAGAGGGTATAGAGAGGGTATAGAGAGGGTATAGAGAGAGTATAGAGAGAGTACAGAGAGGGTATAGAGAGAGTATAGAGAAGGTATAGAGAGGGTATAGAGAGGGTATAGAGAGAGTATAGAGAAGGTATAGAGAGAGTATAGAGAGGGTATAGAGAGGGTATAGAGAAGGTATAGAGAGAGTATAGAGAGTGTATAGAGTAGAGGTCGACCGATTAATCGGAATGGCCGATTAATTAGGGCCGATTTCAAGTTTTCATAACAATCGGAAATCGGTAATTTTGGACGCCGATTTTGCCTTTTTTATTTTATTTTATTTTTTAAATCTTTTTACATCTTTATTTAACTAGGCAAGTCAGTTAAGAACACATTCTTATTTTCAATGACGGCCTAGGAACGGTGGGTTAACTGCCTTGTTCAGGGGCAGAACGACAGATTTTTACCTTGTCAGCTCGGGGATTCAATCTTGCAACCTTACGGTTAACTAGTCCAACGCTCTAACCACCTGCCTCACGAGGAGCCCGCCTGTTACGCGAATGCAGTAAGAAGCCAAGGTAAGTTGCTAGCTAGCATTAAACTTATCTTATAAAAAACAATCAATCATTCATAATCACTAGTTAACTACACATGGTTGATGATATTACTAGTTTATCTAGCGTGTCCTGCCTTGCATATAATCGATGTGGTGCGTATTCGCGAAAAAGGACTGTCTTGCTCCAATGTGTACCTAACCATAAACATCAATGCCTTTCTTAAAATCAATACACAGAAGTATATATTTTTAAACCTGCATATTTAGCTAAAAGAAATCCAGGTTAGCAGGCAATATTAACCAGGTGAAATTGTGTCACTTCTCTTGCGTTCATTGCACGCAGAGTCAGGGTATATGCAACAGTTTGGGCCGCCTGGCTCATTGCGAAGTAATTTGCCAGAATTTTACGTAATTATGACATAACATTGAAGGTTGTGCAATGTAACAGGAATATTTAGACTTATGGATGCCACCTGTTAGATAAAATACGGAACGGTTCCGTATTTCACTGAAAGAATAAATGTTTTGTTTTCGAGATGATAGTTTCCGGATTCGACCATATTAATGACCTAAGGCTCGTATTTCTGTGTGT
This sequence comes from Salvelinus alpinus, assembly GCF_045679555.1. NCBI lineage: Eukaryota > Metazoa > Chordata > Actinopteri > Salmoniformes > Salmonidae > Salvelinus > Salvelinus alpinus. The sequence goes on along the minus strand of NC_092087.1, from coordinate 18,602,810 downwards.
TATTATGTTTTAATTAAGTCTATGATTTGATAGAGCAGTCTGACTGAGCGATGGTAGGCACCAGCAGGCTCGTAAGCATTCATTCAAACAGCACTTTCATGCGTTTTGCCAGCAGCTCTGCTGTTTATGAATTCAAGCCTATCAACTCCCGAGATTAGGCTGGTGTAACCGATGTGAAATGGCTAGCTGGTTAGCGGGGTGCGCGCTAAAAGCGTTTCAAACGTCACTCGCTCTGAGACTTGGAGTAGTTGTTCCCCTTGCTCTGCATGGGTAACGCTGCTTCGAGGGTGGCTGTTGTCGTTGTGTTCCTGGTTCGAGCCCAGGTAGGAGCGAGGAGAGGGATGGAAGCTATACTGTTACACTGGCAATACTAAAGTGCCTATAAGAACATCCAATAGTCAAAGGTATATGAAATACAAATCGTATAGAGAGAAATAGTCCTATAAATCCAATAATAACTACAACCTAAAACTTCTTACCTGGGAATATTGAAGACTCCTGTTAAAAGGAACCACCAGCTTTCATATGTTCTCATGGTCTGAGCAAGGAACTGAAACGTTAGCTTTCTTACATGGCACATATTGCACTTTTAGGGGGAAGAGAGAGAGAGAGGGGGAGGGGGAAGAGAGAGAGAGAGGGGGAGGGGGAAGAGAGAGAGAGAGGGGGAGGGGGAAGAGAGAGAGAGGGGGAGAGAGAGAGAGAGAGAGAGGGAGGGGGAAGAGAGAGAGAGAGAGAGGGGGGGGGAAGAGAGAGAGAGAGAGGGGGAGGGGGAAGAGAGAGAGAGAGAGAGAGAGGGGGAGGGGGAAGAGAGAGAGCGAGGGGGGAGGGGGAAGAGAGAGAGAGAGAGAGAGAGGGGAGGGGGAAGAGAGAGAGAGAGAGGGGGGGAGGGGGAAGAGAGAGAGAGAGGGGGAGGGGGAAGAGAGAGAGAGAGCGAGGGGGAAGGGGAAGAGAGAGAGAGAGAGAGAGAGGGGGAAGAGAGAGAGAGGGGGTAGAGACACTAGAGATCTTGTGTCAAGCAAGGTGCCAGAATGTGATGAATGAAGACGGGAAGCATGGGTTTCTGACCTAGCATGACCTACTGTGTGGACAGAATGTGTGGGTGGGTGTTAGCGTGCGAGTGTCTGTCAGTGGGGGTGTGTGTCTGTGTTTATTTGGGAGAGATTCCTGAGGAATGCAGTAGCTGCTGGAGCACATATGTTTTAGTGTTCTACTACCAAGCCCACTGTCAGGGATGGAGAAGAGCGGAGAGGGAGTAGAGAAAGAGATGGTGGAGAAGGAGAAGAGAGAGAGAGGGTGGAGAAGGAGAAGAGAGAGAGAGAGAGAGAGGGTAGAGAAGGAGAAGAGAGAGAGGGTGGAGAAGGAGAAGAGATAGAGAGAGGGTGGAGAAGGAGAAGAGAGAGAGGGTGGAGAAGGAGAAGAGAGAGAGAGGGTGGAGAAGGAGAAGAGAGAGAGAGGGTGGAGAAGGAGAAGAGAGAGAGAGGGTGGAGAAGGAGAAGAGAGAGAGAGGGTGGAGAAGGAGAAGAGAGAGGGTGGAGAAGGAGAAGAGAGAGAGAGGGTGGAGAAGGAGAAGAGAGAGAGAGAGGGTGAAGGAGAAGAGAGAGAGAGAGGGTGGAGAAGGAGAAGAAAGAGAAGGAGTAGAGTGGGAGAAGAGAGAGAGGGGGATGGAGAGGGAGAAGAGAGAGAGGGGGATGGAGTAGAGAGAGAGGGGGATGGAGTAGAGAAGAGAGAGGGGAATGGAGTAGAGAGAGAGGGGGATGGAGAGGGAGAAGAGAGAGAGGGGGATGGAGTAGAGAGAGGGGATGGAGGGAGAAGAGAGAGGGGGGTGGAGTAGATTAGAGAGGGAGGGGGATGGAGAGGGAGAAGAGAGAGAGGGGGATGGAGATGGAGTAGAGAGAGAGGGGGATGGAGAGGGAGAAGAGAGAGAGGGGGGTGGAGTAGAGAAGAGAGAGAGGGGGATGGAGTAGAGAGAGAGGGGGATGGAGAGGGAGAAGAGAGAGAGGGGGATGAGAGGGAGAAGAGAGAGAGGGGGATGGAGAAGAGAGAGAGGGGGATGGAGAGGGAGAAGAGAGAGGGGGGATGGAGTAGAGAAGAGAGAGGGGGATGGAGAGGGAGAAGAGAGAGAGGGTGATGGAGAGGGAGAAGAGAGAGAGGGGGATGGAGCGGGAGAAGAGAGAGAGTGGGATGGCGAGGGAGAAGAGAGAGAGGGGGATGGAGTAGAGAAGAGAGAGAGGGGGATGGAGTAGAGAGAGAGGGGGGTGGAGAGGGAGAAGAGAGAGAGGGGGGTGGAGCGGGAGAAGAGAGAGAGGGGGATGGAGTAGAGAAGAGAGAGAGGGGGATGGAGAGGGAGAAGAGAGAGAGAGGGATGGAGTAGAGAAGAGAGAGAGGGGGGTGGAGAGGGAGTAGAGAGAGAGGGGGATGGAGAGGGAGAAGAGAGAGAGGGGGATGGAGTAGAGAAGAGAAGAGAGAGAGAGAGAGGGATGGAGTAGAGAGAGAGGGGATGGAGAGGGGGAAGAGGGGGGGATGGAGAGGGAGAAGAGAGAGAGGGGGATGGAGTAGAGAAGAGAGAGGGGGGGTGGAGAGGGAGTAGAGAGAGAGGGGGATGGAGTAGAGAGAGAGGGGGATGGAGAGGGAGAAGAGAGAGGGTGGGATGGAGAGGGAGTAGAGAGAGAGGGGGATGGAGAGGGAGAAGAGAGAGAGGGGGATGGAGAGGGAGTAGAGAGGGGGGGATGGAGTAGAGAGAGGGGGATGGAGAGGGAGAAGAGAGAGAGGGGATGAAGAGCGAGTTAGAGGGAGGGAGGGAGAGACAGAAAGAAAGAGAAGGAGAGAGACAGAAAGAGAGGGAGTTAGAGGGAGGGATGGAGACAGAAAGAAAGAAAGAGAAGGAGAGAGACAGACAGACAGAAAGAGAGGGAGTTAGAGGTAGGGAGAGAGCTGCTCTTTGTTGTTTATCTGATAAGAGGGGGGTGTGTGAGAGACGGGTATGTATGTGTGTGTGTGTGTGTGTGTGTGTGTGTGTGTGTGTGTGTGTGTGGTGTGTGTGTGTGTGTGTGTGTGTGGTGTGTGTGTGTGTGTGTGTGTGTGTGTGTGTGTGTGTGTGTGTGTGTGTGTGTGTGTGTGTGTGTGTGTGTGTGTGTAGAGGGGCAGCAAGACATCGTCTCCAACAGCCCCCAGACAGTCATCCAACCATTGAGGCTCAGCCTGATGTCTGTTGTCCCTCAACTCTACTTCCTCTCTCTGGTCCATCACCCCTAACCTCTAACCCCTGAACCCACTGACATAAACACCCCGTCACTAAGTTACAGATGTAGTATTACCTGCACACCTTTAACAGCCCTGTGTGTGTCCTCCAGACCCTGTGATAATGACTTATGAGGTCTGATATGCATGGAGGTGCCCGAGAGGCTGTGTGTGTGTGAGCATGTGTGGGGTGGGGGTGGGTTGCATATAAGCATTGCGGGGGACATCTGGTTTGCGTAAGAAGTGGAAGGGCACCAAAGGTCCGTTGGGGGTAGAAGGGGTTAATGCCGTACTTAATGCCGTACTCTCCCGTACTGAGGGTACCTCCAGGGAAATCTCTCTCGCTCTCTCCGCAGTCAAACCAACTTTACTGCACGACTACAAAATACACTCTACCCAGAGGGACGCTATTGAGACCAAATACTGACTGATAAAACCAGTCCACTAGTAAAAACTCTCCTGTCCAGCACATGCATGTGTAGGTGTGTGTGTACGTGTGTGTGTATATGTGTGTGTCTGTGTGTGTTCTGAGTAGAGTATTTCTCACTGCATCAGTTTGTGAGTGTGTTCCTGGCTCATTACGCTGCTGTGTGAAGGCTGGGGGAGAGAGAACTGCATTATCCCAAAGTCCAAAGCAAAACCTGCGATTCAACACCTTGAAGACTTTTAGAGCACGCACTCACACGAGCGCACACACACACACACACATACACACACACACACACACACACACACACTAGAGTTGACAGATATTTGGGGGAACCTTTTTTACGTCATGCTACTCTCAAATGTCACAAAATCCAGGATTATTCGTTTTGCGCCATTAATCACTGGATAATTACAGACTGTCATTTTCGACTGTCCAGGCTGTCATTGTCATTTTGCAAGGTTCTCCCATCTCCACAGAGGAACTCTGGAGCTCTGTCAGAGTGACCATCGGGTTCTTGGTCACCTCCCTGACCAAGGCCCTTCTCCCCCGATTGCTCAGTTTGGCCGGGCAGCCAGCTCTAGGAAGAGTCTTGGTGGTTCCAAATGTATTATTCCATTTAAGAATGAAGGAGGCAACTGTTTTCTTGGGGACCTGCAATTCTGGAGAAATGTTTTGGTACACTTCCCCAGATCTGTGCCTCGACACAATCCTCTCTCGGAGCTCTACGGATAATTCCTTCGACCTCATGGCTTGGTTTTTGCTCTGACATCCACTGTCAACTGTTGGACCTTATATAGACAGGTGTGTGCCTTTCCAACTTATGTCGAAGTGGTGATCAGTGGTGATCCATGGCACGAAGCCTCCAGTGATGATCCATGGCAAGAAGCCTCCAACGGGGGTCTCCAGTCCGGAGCCTCCAGAGTCGCCCTCCAGTCCGGAGCGTCCAGAGGCGCCTTTCAGTCCGTAGCTTCCAGAGTCGCCCTTCAGTCCGGAGCGTCCAGAGGCGCCTTTCAGTCCGGAGCGTCCAGAGGCGCCCTTCAGTCCGGAGCGTCCAGAGTCGCCCTCCAGTCCGGAGCGTCCAGAGGCGCCCTTCAGTCCGGAGCGTCCAGAGGCGCCCTTCAGTCCGGAGCTTCCAGAGTCGCCCTCCAGTCCGGAGCGTCCAGAGGCGCCCTTCAGTCCGGAGCGTCCAGAGTCGCCCTCCAGTCCGGAGCGTCCAGAGGCGCCCTTCAGTCCGGAGCGTCCAGAGGCGCCCTTCAGTCCGGAGCTTCCAGAGTCGCCCTCCAGTCCGGAGCGGCCAGAGGCGCCCTTCAGTCCGGAGCGTCCAGAGGCGCCCTTCAGTCCGGAGCTTCTAGAGGCGCCCTCCAGTGCTACGAGGGTCCCCAGTCCGGGGCCCGCTACGAGGGTCCCCAGTCCGGGGTCGGCGGCGAGGGTCCCCGCTCTAGAGGCGCCACCTAAGTGGGCCACGCCAGAGGTGGAGCGGGGTCTACGTCCCTCACCAGAGTCGCCACCGTGGAGAAATGCCCACCCAGACCCTCCCCTATAGGTTCAGGTTTTGCGGCCGGAGTCCGCACCTTTGGGGGCGGTACTGTCACGCACTGACCTTAGTTTTCTATATTTTCTGTATTATTTTGGTCAGGTCAGGGTGTGACGAGGGTGATGTGTGTTTTTGTCTTGTCTAGGGTTTTTGTTTATCTATGGGGATTTTGTATGTCTAGGTAATGTAGGTTTATGGTGGCCTGAATTGGTTCCCAATCAGAGGCAGCTGTTTATCGTTGTCTCTGATTGGGGATCCTATTTAGGTTGCCATTTTCCATTTAGGTTTTGTGGGTAGTTGTCTATGTGGAGTTGCATGTCAGCACCCGTTCTATTTAGCTTCACGTTCGTTTTTGTTACTTTGTTAGTTTGTTCAGTGTTCTTCCTTTATTAAAAGAAGAATGTATTCATATCACGCTGCGCCTTGGTCTCCTCAATACGACGAACGTGACAATTTGTCACATGCTTGGTAAACAACAGATGTAGACTAACAGTGAAATGCTGACTTACAGGCCCTTCCCAATAATGTAGAGAAATAAAATTGAGAAATAATAAAATAGTAAAACACGTAATAATAAAAGTTATAATAATTACACAATGAGTAACGATAACTTGGCTATATACACAGGGTACCAGTACCGAGTCGATGTGCAGGGGTATGGGGTAATTGAGGTAGATATGTTCAGGTAGGGGTAAAGTGACTAGGCAACAGGATAGGTAAGAAACAGTAGCAGCAGCTTATGTGATGAGTCAAAAGAGTTGGTGCAAAAAGGGTCAATACAGATATTTGGTTAACTATTTAACTAACTATTTAACTAACTATTTAACTAACTATTTAGTGGTCTTGTGGCTTGGGGGTTGACGCTGCTACGGGTCCGGTTGGTCCCAGACTTGGTGCATCGGTACCGCTTGACGTGCGGTAGCAGAACAAACAGTCTATGACTTGGGTGGCAGTTGCCATACCAGGCGGTGATGCAGCCAGTCAAGATGCTCTCAATGGTGCAGCTGTAGAACTCCTTGAGGATCTGAGTGCCCATGACAAATCAGCCTCGAGGGGGACGAGGTGTTGTCGTGCCCTCATCACCACTGTGTTGGTGTGTGTGGACTATGATAGGTCCTTAGTGATGTGGACAGCAAGGAACTTGAAGCTCTCGACCCGCTCCTCTACAGCCCTGTCGATGTGAATGGGGGCGTGCCCGGCCCTCCGTTTCCTGTAGTCCACGATCATCTCCTTTGTCTTGATCACATTGAGGGAGAGGTTGTTGTTCTGGCACCACACTGCCAGGTCTCTGACCTCCTGCCTATAGGCTGTCTCATTGTCTTTGGTGATCAAGCCTACCACAGTCGTGTCGTCGGCAAACTTAATGATGGTGTTGGAGACATGCACGGCCACACAGTCGTGGGTGAGCAGTGAGTACAGGAAGGGACAAAGCACACACCCCTGAGGGGCCCCAGTGTTGAGGATCAGCGTGGCAGATGTGTTGTGGAGTGCAATAGAGATTGCGTCCTCTGTGGATCTGTTGGGGCGATAGCAAATTGGAGTGGGTCTACGGTTTCTGGGATAATGGTGTTGATGTGAGCCATGACCAGCCTTTCAAATCATTTCATGGCTACAGATGTGAGTGCTACGGGGCGATAGTCATTTAGGCAGGTTACCTTGGCACACACATACACTCTGATTGAAAAGCGGAGAGCTCTCCTCCAGTGCTGCTTTGATGACGGGGAATCTCTCTCTCTCTCTCTCTCTCTCTCTCTCTCTCACACACACACACACACACACACACACACACACACACACACACACACACACACACACACTCACTCTCTCACTCTCTCTCTCTCTCTCTCTCTCTCTCTCTCTCTCTCTCTCTCTCTCTCTCTCTCTGTACTGTATCAACCAGCGATAGAGAACAGTGTCCTCACACACCAAACAGTTAGACACTGCTCAGGAGACCAGAGAGAGTGTGTGTGTTCATGAGGATTCAGGGGAGGATGTGATGAATGGCTTCATTAAAGCAGCATTAACAGAGGTGTGAACCAGAGACCTGAGCCTCAGCACTGCGGCTGCTAGCTCTGCATCAACACACACACACACTTAACCAAGATGAGAAGAGAGGGAATGAGGAAAGAGGAAAAGAGGACAGAGGACAGAGGAGAGAGGGAGTGAGGAGAGAGGGAGTGAGGAGAGAGGGAGTGAGGAGAGAAGGAAGAGGAGAGAGGGAATGAGGAGAGAAGGAATAGGAGAGAAGGAAGAGGAGAGAGGGAATGAGTAGAGGGAGTGAGGAGAGAAGGAAGAGGAGAGAGGGAGTGAGGAGAGAAGGAAGAGGAGAGCGGGAGTGAGGAGAGAAGGAAGAGGAGAGAAGGAAGAGGAGAGAGGGAATGAGGAAGCCTCATAAGGTAGATGGATCTCCAGTGATAGCAGCAGCAACAGTGGGATGCAACGCTAACAACATTATCTATAGATACATACATCTAACATATTGTATTACTGTCTGAAAAAGGGGGAGAGGGGAGGGGAGGGAAGAGGGGTGAAGAGAGAAGAGGGGTGAAGAGAGAAGAGGGGTGAAGAGAGAAGAGGGGTAGAGATGAAGAGGGGTAGAGATGAAGAGGGGTGAAGAGAGAAGAGGGGTAGAGAGAAGAGGGGTAGAGATGAAGAGGGGTGAAGAGAGAAGAGGGGTAGAGATGAAGAGGGGTAGAGATGAAGAGGGGTGAAGAGAGAAGAGGGGTAGAGAGAAGAGGGGTAGAGATGAAGAGGGGTAGAGATGAAGAGGGGTGAAGAGAGAAGAGGGGTAGAGAGAAGAGGGGTGAAGAGAGAAGAGGGGTAGAGAGGAAGAGGGGTGAAGAGAGAAGAGGGGTGAAGAGAGAAGAGGGGGTAGAGAGAAGAGGGGTGAAGAGAGAAGAGGGGTAGAGAGAAGAGGGGTGAAGAGAGAAGAGGGGTAGAGATGAAGAGGGGTGAAGAGAGAAGAGGGGGTAGAGATGAAGCGGGGTGAAGAGAGAAGAGGGGTAGAGATGAAGAGGGGTGAAGAGAGAAGAGGGGTGAAGAGAGAAGAGGGGTGAAGAGAGAAGAGGGGTAGAGAGAAGAGGGGTGAAGAGAGAAGAGGGGTGAAGAGAGAAGAGGGGTGAAGAGAGAAGAGGGGTAGAGAGAAGAGGGGTGAAGAGAGAAGAGGGGTGAAGAGAGAAGAGGGGTGAAGAGAGAAGAGGGGTAGAGAGAAGAGGGGTGAAGAGAGAAGAGGGGTGAAGAGAGAAGAGGGGTGAAGAGAGAAGAGGGGTAGAGAGAAGAGGGGTGAAGAGAGAAGAGGGGTGAAGAGAGAAGAGGGGTGAAGAGAGAAGAGGGGTAGAGAGAAGAGGGGTGAAGAGAGAAGAGGGGTGAAGAGAGAAGAGGGGTGAAGAGAGAAGAGGGGTGAAGAGAGAAGAGGGGTAGAGAGAAGAGGGGTGAAGAGAGAAGAGGGGTGAAGAGAGAAGAGGGGTGAAGAGAGAAGAGGGGTAGAGAGAGGAGGGGTGAAGAGAGAAGAGGGGTGAAGAGAGAAGAGGGGTGAAGAGAGAAGAGGGGTGAAGAGAGAAGAGGGGTAGAGAGAAGAGGGGTGAAGAGAGAAGAGGGGTGAAGAGAGAAGAGGGGTGAAGAGAGAAGAGGGGTAGAGAGAAGAGGGGTGAAGAGGGAAGAGGGGTGAAGAGAGAAGAGGGGTGAAGAGAGAAGAGGGGTGAAGAGAGAAGAGGGGTAGAGAGAAGAGGGGTGAAGAGAGAAGAGGGGTGAAGAGAGAAGAGGGGTAGAGAGAAGAGGGGTGAAGAGAGAAGAGGGGTGAAGAGAGAAGAGGGGTAGAGAGAAGAGGGGTGAAGAGAGAAGAGGGGTGAAGAGAGAAGAGGGGTAGAGAGAAGAGGGGTGAAGAGAGAAGAGGGGTGAAGAGAGAAGAGGGGTGAAGAGAGAAGAGGGGTGAAGAGAGAAGAGGGGTAGAGAGAAGAGGGGTGAAGAGAGAAGAGGGGTGAAGAGAGAAGAGGGGTAGAGAGAAGAGGGGTGAAGAGAGAAGAGGGGTGAAGAGAGAAGAGGGGTGAAGAGAGAAGAGGGGTGAAGAGAGAAGAGGGGTGAAGAGAGAAGAGGGGTAGAGAGAAGAGGGGTGAAGAGAGAAGAGGGGTGAAGAGAGAAGAGGGGTGAAGAGAGAAGAGGGGTGAAGAGAGAAGAGGGGTAGAGAGAAGAGGGGTGAAGAGAGAAGAGGGGTAGAGAGAAGAGGGGGTAGAGAGAAGAGGGGTGAAGAGAGAAGAGGGGTAGAGATGAAGAGGGGTGAAGAGAGAAGAGGGGGTAGAGATGAAGCGGGGTGAAGAGAGAAGAGGGGTAGAGATGAAGAGGGGTGAAGAGAGAAGAGGGGTGAAGAGAGAAGAGGGGTGAAGAGAGAAGAGGGGTAGAGAGAAGAGGGGTGAAGAGAGAAGAGGGGTGAAGAGAGAAGAGGGGTAGAGAGAAGAGGGGTGAAGAGAGAAGAGGGGTGAAGAGAGAAGAGGGGTGAAGAGAGAAGAGGGGTGAAGAGAGAAGAGGGGTGAAGAGAGAAGAGGGGTGAAGAGAGAAGAGGGGTGAAGAGAGAAGAGGGGTAGAGAGAAGAGGGGTGAAGAGAGAAGAGGGGTGAAGAGAGAAGAGGGGTAGAGAGAAGAGGGGTGAAGAGAGAAGAGGGGTGAAGAGAGAAGAGGGGTGAAGAGAGAAGAGGGGTGAAGAGAGAAGAGGGGTAGAGAGAAGAGGGGTGAAGAGAGAAGAGGGGTGAAGAGAGAAGAGGGGTAGAGAGAAGAGGGGTGAAGAGAGAAGAGGGGTGAAGAGAGAAGAGGGGTAGAGAGAAGAGGGGTGAAGAGAGAAGAGGGGTGAAGAGAGAAGAGGGGTAGAGAGAAGAGGGGTGAAGAGAGAAGAGGGGTGAAGAGAGAAGAGGGGTGAAGAGAGAAGAGGGGTGAAGAGAGAAGAGGGGTAGAGAGAAGAGGGGTGAAGAGAGAAGAGGGGTGAAGAGAGAAGAGGGGTAGAGAGAAGAGGGGTGAAGAGAGAAGAGGGGTGAAGAGAGAAGAGGGGTGAAGAGAGAAGTGGGGTGAAGATAGAAGAGGGGTAGAGAGAAGAGGGGTGAAGAGAGAAGAGGGGTGAAGAGAGAAGAGGGGTGAAGAGAGAAGAGGGGTGAAGAGAGAAGAGGGGTGAAGAGAGAAGAGGGGTAGAGAGAAGAGGGGTGAAGAGAGAAGAGGGGTAGAGAGAAGAGGGGGTAGAGAGAAGAGGGGTGAAGAGAGAAGAGGGGTAGAGAGAAGAGGGGTGAAGAGAGAAGAGGGGTAGAGAGAAGAGGGGTGAAGAGAGAAGAGGGGTAGAGATGAAGCAAAGGGAAGTGGGCTGAAGAGGGGGAACAGGGGTGAGTGGGGGGAGGAGGGGGAACAGGGGTGAGTGGGGGGAGGAGGGGGAACAGGGGTGAGTGGGGGGAGGAGGGGGAACAGGGGTGAGTGGGGGGAGGAGGGGGAACAGGGGTGAGTGGGGGGAGGAGGGGGAACAGGGGTGAGTGGGGGGAGGAGGGGGAACAGGGGTGAGTGGGGGGAGGAGGGGGAACAGGGGTGAGTGGGCTGAAGAGGGGGAACAGGGGTGAGTGGGGGGAGGAGGGGGAAC